>NC_081440.1:13253284-13267507 GCF_007210705.1 Tigriopus californicus | reverse complement strand
ATTTTCAGCCAGTACAGAACTTAACTCATTCGATCCATGATGGTTTATAACAAAGAAAAATGTATTGATTGTGGTTCATTTTGACACAGGATAACCCCAAGTTAGAGTATGAAGGGTCCTGGAATTGTTCAAAGTCATCAGATGTCATCCCATCCCCTCTTCATTCAATAGTCACATTTCCATCTCCTATCGAGGATTGTGTAATGATTGATCGATCAACCAACCAACCAACACCTATCTCCGGAATCCGGAGTCATCTCCTTCCGTCCAGACAATGGAAGTGTCGACCCCAGTAAACCCACCCACCCTGGGCCTGTCCTCGGGCTCGGCGCGATCATGGACCCGGCCCCGGCCATGGTCCCGGCCCCTTCTTTTACATCCGTCTGTGAGCAAGACTTGAGCGAGCCAACCCAAAGCTAAATGGATGGATGGAATGGATGGATGCCTTGACCTCGTCCAAAGAAGACTAATCCCATTCAAGTTGGAACAGATCATCAGAGACAACGGAAACATCAGCCCATACCTGGAGGTTCTTGGCTGGTGATTAGTCAGCTCTCGGCCGACACACATGCCCATAATCAGTCCTCTACATACATATATCCTTGAGACCCCAGCCTTCAGACCAGCCGGCCACTTTTGGCTGCTCTTTTGTCAATTTCCCTCCCGCCAATTTTAGCCATGAAAGCCAGATTAGTCGGATCTCAACGGTCCTACCCACTGACTCAATACTTTAAAGCACCAATCTAGTACCCAAGAGTATGAAGGAGCCTAGAATTGTCAATCAATGAACAATGTGGTCAGATGTCATCCAATACTCATTTGATTCAGTAGTCACACTCCCATCTCCCATCAATGATTAAAAGACGATCTATCAACACCTATCTCCGGAATCCGGATTCATCTCCTCCCGTCCAGACAGTTGAAGCCTCGACGCCCAGTGAACCCACCTACCCGGAGCCTGTCCTCAGGCTCAGTCCGGCTATGGACCCGGCCCCTTCTTTTACATCCGTGTCGATAGCATGACATGAGCGAGCAAACCTTAAGGTTGATTATGGGCATAATCCATTGACCATTTGCCCCGAACAGCTTGGGAGACAGCTGTCATCGTAATAAACGGTGAAAATCCCACGCATATGGGGATAGAAGAAGTAGATCCAATGTTGATACTATACTAACCCAACCTAAACTAAACTAATTTGAACAAAACTGGCCTAACCGAACCTAACCAAACTTAACCTGACCTGACCTGACCTGACCTAACCTAACCTTTTGGTTGCAAGGGCCTGGGGTCGCCTAGGCCGCGGCGCATGCCTTTGGCAGCTCGGTTGTAATGATCTTACACATATTCTTCTTGAATGCCTTTCCATTTTGATGAAAAGTCTGGAAAAAAGTTGAAAAACCTAGCTGCAGCAGGACTGAAACCTGATTCCCCCTTCTACCGACCCGTTGACTACGCCAATTAGCGTGTGTGGCTGTCAGCAATTCTTCAAAGAGGAGATGAAATGTGGAACCTTTATCTTGATAACTACAATCAAGACCTACATTTTTCAGGTTTTCCACTCAAAACGACAGCTATCTCCTCAGCTGTTTGGGGCAAATGGTCCATGGATTATGCAAATAAAAGCTTGATAGATGGAATGGATGAATTTCTTGACCTCGTCCTAAGGCTGATTTGATTGAAGTTGGATCAGATCATCAGAGGCAACAGAATCATCGGCCCATATCTGGAGGTTCTTGGCTGATTGTTGCTTGCCGCCATTCAGCCCTCAACCGGCACACGCGGCCTTCATTGATCTCTACACCCTTGAGACCCAAGCATCAAGACCAGCCAGCCACTTTTGGCTGCTGTTTAGTCCATTTCCCGCCTGCCAATTTTGGCCATGAAAGCTAGATCAGTCGGATCACAACAGGCTGAGTCCTACCCACTCACTGACTCATTACTTTAAAGCTGCCCATGACCATCACCTTCCCTGTCAAATGGCGTCTGTTTGAAGTGGTTTTTCGTGGGACACGGACAAAAATTCCAAAATATAGGAAGACTTTGTTCAAAAAGAGTTGCAAACTAGCAAAAAAGCTGAAGAGCACTTCGAATCCAGTAAATGTGGGAAATCTCCAAAAAAAAGTTGGACGTAGTTCAGAGTAAGATTAAGGCCTCCATCGCACATGACCAATAGGATACGATCGCAGCCTCAGTTTGTTTGGTTTTTTGTACCCCTTTGCGCCCAAGCGCCATCTTTTGGATATGTAGGGATGTGTCAACCGTAAAAATGCCACCGCTTTTTCAACCAACAATTGAACTTCTGTCTCAAAGCGAGCTTAAAGTTTTACCTTTTTATCGCTTCTAGCTCTATCCTTTGTTTTTTGTGTGTAGCAGCTCCGCTTATTTCGACGTTATTGTTATTGACTTATGCCATAGCCAAAACTTCGACACATCCCTACGTAAGTCAAAAGGGGGCGCTCAAGTGCAAAGGGGTAAACAAAGACCCCCGTGAGCATGTCCTATTACAAACTGAGAGTAAGCTGGTTCAGGAGGTCAAGTCGAATCCGAAGGCTTTTTTCTCTTATGCAAACTCTATGGGAAAGATAAAACACCCTGTTGGGCCTTTTGAGGTTGATGGGGAAGCCATTAGTAATGTAGAGACTATGGCTAACATGCTTGGAGATCAGTTCTCTAGTATGTTTTCAACCCCACTGAGTTCAGAAGCAACAGCTCATTGGTCTGAAGATGAGTCTGTTGAGATTGACAAGGTTAGTCAAGTTGAGCATTTAGATGATCTTGTAGTCCCAGATCAAGATCCTTTAGAGGCCATCAGGGACTTGAGACTATCGAGCTCTCCAGGTCCTGATGGTGTGACATCTTAGTTTTTGATGAGATGCTCACTGGTTCTCGCTCCTGTTTTCTCGTACTTGATGCGTTGCATCTTGGATCAGGGCAAGTTTCCATCTTCACTAAAGTTTGCTCACGTTGTTCCAATTTTTAAAGGGGGAGATAAGTCGCTCCTCAGTAATTATAGGCCAATTTCTCTCACTTCGAATATTGCGAAGGTGTTTGAGAAGATCATCAAATCCAAACTTGTTGAAATTCTTTGAGTCAATGAAGTCCTTCCTCCTAGCCTGCACGGGTTCCGAGCACATTTCAGCACGGTCACCCAACTGATTGAGCATTTAGAGCAGGTCATTGAGGGACTGGAAAGGCACGAGTCAGTTGATGTTGTCTATCTTGATTTTGCCAAGGTCTTTGATAAAGTAGATCATGGCCTTTTGTTGAATAGACTTCATGACATTGGGATCCAAGGCAAGGTTCCCAATCGGATGAGAAGCTTCATTCAGGATAGAAAGCAAATTGTTAAGCTGGAGGGATCCCTCACGCATCTGCCTCACCATGGAATTTGGAAAAAAGACAAGGAGCAGATTCGAGTCGTTTTTGACTCTGCAACCAAAAACGGAGGCGTGTCTCTAAATGATTGCCTTATGACAGGCCCACCACAGCAGAACAACATTTTGGATGTTTTGATCCGATTTCGGGAGGGTCTCGTCGCTGTCATCGTCGATATAGAGGCAATGTACAGCAGAGTTCAGGTGAAACGAGATGATGCTCGCTTTCATCGTTTTGTATGGAGAGAGAGTGCCGGGGAGCCCTTGGACATATTTAAAAAGCAGGGCGTGGTGTCTGGAGATTCTCCTTCGCCTTGCATGGTAATTTCAGCTTTTTTGAGAACGGTAGAAGATAACAAATGCTCAGAAAGCGTAAGGGAAACTGTCCACAAGCAGTTTTACGTGGACGGCTGCTTGGATAGTGGGGCCAATCCCCGTACCGTCCTCTCGATGGCCAAAGACGTTCAACAAGTCCTAGCCTCGGGAAACTTCAACTTGAGAGGTTGGGCTTCCAACTGCTCACCAGTGCGGGATTCCCTAGGAGGTTCGATGCAACCTGAAACAAGTCTTAGCGGGGAAAAGGCCCACAAAGTGTTGGGTCTCAAATGGAACATGGACGAAGACGTCATTCTATTTCAGATAGATGTGAGCGGGCCCATAAACTTCACCCGTCGAAGCCTGCTAAGCAAATTGGCCGGCGTATATGACCCATTGGGACTTTGCACCCCAGTCATCATCGCCGCGAAGATCAAAATGAAAGAGTTGGTCATCAAAAACTCCGTTCGGGACGACCCAATCGATAAACATATGTGGTGGGAAGATTGGTTGTGTAGCTTGGAAAGTCTCTCAAAAATGAGGATTCTACGGTGTGTTTCATCGTTGTCCGAACCTTATTCATCTCTTCTTCACGTTTTCTGTGATGCCTCAGAAGACATCTTTGGGGCGGTGGCGTATCTCCGAGCAGAAGATATTGGTGGAAACGTAGAAGTTCGACTGATTGTGGCTAAATCTCGTGTCTCCCCAAAACGCCCATTAACTATCCCCCGCTTGGAACTTCAAGGAGCTTTACTTGGAGCCAGGATGGATAAGCACCTGGACAAAAACTTCCACTTGCATATATACTATCGCGTGTTCTGGACTGATAGTCAAGTAGTACGTGCGTGGATCTCAGGTCGACATCTGCGAGAGGATGAACTGAGAGTAGTCCTATCCGAGGTCATGGGATTCTTGAATTCCAGGCCCTTGACCTACGAAAGTTCAGATCCCAGTGATGCCAGAGTTCTGACCCCCAACTATTTCTTGCTGTTAAGAGGAAACGCCAGTGTTCCACCAGGAGATTACGTGCGAATGGACACTCGGCTCCATTTTCGGTACATTCAAGGGATCGTGGACCGGCTTTGGGATCGATGGACGTCGAAGTATCTCCCAAACCTATTGGGGAGGAACAAATAGAAAATTTCGATGGAAAACCTTAAGGTAGGAGACGAGGTCTTCCTTGTTGGAACACCCGAACCACGGGGTCGATGGAAAACGGGCAAAAACGGTTCACCCTGGTAGAGAAGGGTTGGTTCGCTCAGTAACCGTTGAAATAGATCCGACCCTTTTGACGAGACCGATCAGTAAAGTGTGCCCTCTCAAAGTGCGACACTCGATCAGACCCTCACCGTAAGGAATGTGGATTGGCCAATGAGGGAAGTAATGGATTGACGAATGGGTAGTTATGAATTGGCCGTCCCAGAGTTAAAAAGAGTTTTTAGTATCAAGAAATGCGGGATCGAAAAACGAGAAGTGAAGAGAATAAAGAATATAAAAGCAAGCAATGTCGTTGCTGTTGTAATGAGAGAGCTCAGACGAGTTTAAGGTACCAACACCAATTATAACATGCTATCGCGGGTCCAGTTACTATTTATTGGTGTTTTTGTAATTTTGGAGAACGATAGATAACGGCAGCCCTCGAGAACCCTCCACCAATAAGAATAAGGGAACCCAGAAAAAAAATCGTCAAATCAGAGAGAGGGAGAATCAGTTGACTTTGCTGAACTTTCTTAAGTAAGCATCTTCAGTTCATACAAATCTAAAATGAAATATCAAGTCATAAGATTGATAGAACTTTTGAAACTTTCTTGTTGACTCTCTTTTCTTTTAGATAGTCAGGCCCCGGAGGTAACAAAAACTTATGTCGTAAACCCCTATTAACACATCCACAAAAGGTGCGCCCCTTACAGCCGTCCGAAACAAATTGGGAGAACCATCGCAATCACATAACGCTCCCGCCTCTGCTTCTGCTTCAAGAAGAGGCTTTCCAAAATATGAGAGTGCGTTTCAAGTTTGAGCTTTCATCCATTTACCAAGTTGGCTCTTCAAGAACTAATACCCTACACGGGGATTTCAAGTTGTCGTTTTCTCTATTGAATATCTTAAAGCAGCAATAAGCTCCTAGGTAACCTTGCAAGATATTACGCTTGTTCTTTGTTGTTGTTTTTCTACCTGTTAGCACAACCAGATAATGACCATTCCTTGTGAAACTATCCCAGTTAAATAGATCTAAGAAAAGATGGTGGCAAATATTTGGCAAAGTGACATTTCAATTCTGGCAATACTTGTACAAACCTTTGGATTGTAAAAAACGACCATGAGTTGAAAGAACACATTTCGAAGCTAATTATGAAGAGCCAAGTGGATGCAAGCTCAAAAAGGCCAAATGCAAGTAACTTTTAGGAGTGTCAAGCGTAGAACTCTCCTCGAATTACAATACAAGTGTTATAATCTCGGAATCGCTGATACTTGGAAGGCAATCAGATTTCTCACCCAATTCTTCAAGAACCATTCATTGAAAACCGATATAGGCCATATACTTGACATCTTGGGGCAAAAATCACACTTTCTAAAACACGTAGCACAACTGCCCCCAGAAAATGTGTGTTCAAACTTCCTCGTCGTTTCTGGTTTCTGTGAGCAAGTCATCTCCAAATGTCCTAGTTTCGTCAGTCGATTGTTCCCGATCATTAAAATGGTCCCAACCAAATGCTTGGAGCAGCTTTTGTGGATATTTATAACCAAAGATGGACCAACGGTCGGAGAGTCAATGGACTGGAATTCTCTAACCGAAGGCATTTCTGATGAGGAAATGATGCAAGACCATCTCATCAGAAGGGACAACAATCTGTCAAAAGTCAGAATCGATGTTCCTTATGACTCCTACTTTCAGTACATGGACACATATTTCAGATTACTTCGGGCTGAAACGTTTCAGGGCATCCATGACGGTATTTCGCGTCTGAGAATGGGCACCCGCAAACACCATGAAATGAATGTTTTCGATGGAGTCAGGCTCACAGATGTGGAGGTGGAGACCCTGAATTTGGTCCTGAGCATCCCTCTGAATACCACCAATAAGCGACTGCAGTGGTCCAATGAAAGCTACCTAATGCACGGCAATCTGATCTGTCTGTTGCTGAAAAACCAATGGAAACAGTTCATTTGGATGACTATTCAAAGAAAAGATAGTGAGATTGTTCGCGGCGGAGAAGGGCACATTTTGGCCGAGATGTGCTCATTCAATAACAAGAAAAAGGCTGATATTTTATCCCTCTTATACAACAACAACAACAACAACAACGGCGACATTACAATGGTGGAATCGCCCACCTACTTCAAATCGACGTATCCTGCCCTTCAAGCACTGCGAGCCCTTCAAATGGAAGAATCCACACTTTGCAATTCAATTGTGCGAGCCGTTCCATTTTCAGAGCGACCCAAATACCAGTTGGAACTCCTTAGTCAAGACGAAGTAAGCAAGTATTGGGCGGACGATGACGATTCCTTAATTGGTTCGTCAGATGAAGAAGAATGGAATGAGGCGATGCAAAACCTCTTTGAAAGCGAAGACAAAAAAGCCGAACTGCAAAAGTATCTGAATGACCTAATTAATGACCAGTTACTTACTATGGATGATCCACAGAAGGGAGCATTTCAGTACGCCCTTAAAAACCGTTTGGCCATCATTCAAGGCCCTCCTGGGACAGGAAAAACGTTCATTGGGACAAAAATAGTGGAAACATTACTGAATTTTAATCTGAACTCCCCTATTTTGATTCTTACGTACAAGAATCATGCTTTGGATGAGTTTTTGAAAGCATGTCTTTCATTCTGCGATAAAAGTGATCTAGTTCGGGTTGGATCGGGATCAAAAGAACCAATGCTCGGAGAGTGCGTCTTGCGAGAACAAACATGGGATGTCTCTGTCCTTCCAGAAATACGAAGTTTAATCCCACAACTTAAAGTGTCTCTATCCCAACTCTGGTCGAATGTGACCATAGATTCAGAGTCTTTGGCGCACTCTTTGGCCGAAGATCAACTTTGTGCTCTCATTAGAGGAGCTCCATGGGGCAAAGGGCCAGATGGCATTGAATTCTATTCCGATGAGATGGCTCAGTGTGTTGACAATACATGGGTTATGAACACAATGGACGACATCATTTCAAGCTTTGGAAGCTTTTCCAATTGTCTGCAAAGTGCCACCGAGGTCCCTGATGAAGACGAGGTTCCCCAAGAGGACAGATCATTGCAAAAGCATGCAAAGGGTCTTCTGGATGCGGCAATCACTAAATGGCTTCCCTCTCTCGAAAAGCTGCACCAACTTCGAGATCTACTCATGGACTCTAATGCGTCAAATTGGGTTGAAAATCAATCTGTGAGGAGTCAAGATTACATTTGTTCATATCGAGACGCCGAGTCAACACACAGGAAGATTAAAGCAAAGGAGTACGACGAGTTTCTTGATTATTGGAAGGCCCTTTATTTTTCTGGGAGAGTACCTTGGAAAGTACCAGTAGGTGTGTTATCAATGTTCGCCTACGAAGAAGCTAGAGAAATTTTCTTGGAAGTAACGGAAATATATGATTACTGGCTGGAGGTTGATCAATCCGCAAGATTCAAAGACCCCGCATTCGACCCCAAAAAAGAGTTCCAAAATGACATGAGGCAATTCAGAAGATTCAGGTACCTCACATTCGACCCCAAAAAAGAGTTCGAAAATGCCATGTGGCAATTCACAGGATTCAAGGACCCCGCATTCGACCCCAAAACAGAGTTCGAAAATGTCATGTGGAAGTTGGGAAAAATAATGGACCAGTTTGAAACCCTTTTAAAGGTACCAGCCAACAATACCGCGTCGAATTATTCGTTCACCAAAGATGACTATCCTTTGGGTTTGGGAGTCCAGCCTAACGTTCTACAAACTACACGAATGTGGGATTTGTCACATGGGCAAAGGTGCAAGTTTGTTTATGCTCTGATTCGATCTCATATGGATGACACGGTTCAGGAGACCATCGACAAACTGGATGAACTCCTAGAACAACGTACTGAACTTTTGAACGCATCCAAATTGAAAAAGATGGAGAGCAAGAAGATCATTGGGATGACTATCACGGGGGCCAATATGAATAGTGCCATCCTTGAGCAACTAAAGCCTAAAGTGGTGATCTTTGAGGAAGCGGCCGAAGTGTTGGAACCTCAATTATTCGCATGCCTCAATCAACATGTGGAGCATCTCATTTTGATCAGTGACCATCAACAATTACGACCAAAGGTGGAATCCTTTCCGTTGGTCACAGACTACCAATTTGACGTCTCCATGATGGAGCGCCTCATCCGTTCCAATTTCCCTTACCAAACTCTCACTAACCAAAGTCGGATGCGACCCGAGTTTGCCGAGCTACTGTCCGACATCTACTTGGAATACAACACCAACCTCGGAAACGTATCCGGCAATGATTCGCCCGAATTCATGGCCAAATCCATGTACTTTTGGACCCACAGACACATGGAGGATGGCGGGGAAAACGGTTCCAAAAGGAATTCAGCAGAGGCCGATTTGGTGATTGCCTTTGCCGAGTTCCTGGTCAAAAGTGGAGTGCCTGAATTGAAGATCACAATTGCCGGAACATGCTTGTACCAAAACCTGTTTTCCCAAGCACTATCATGGTTTTTGCGAAGCAGAAGTGAACGATACGTTTTCATCTTGTGGACACGTAGTTATAAGACTTTGTGGGACCATGATGGAAAATTTGGACTGCCAAGAGCGTATTTTGGTGCAATTGGATTGCGGTCATTCCATTATCGAATCTTGCTCAAAAGAGAAAGCATCTATTATTTGCTTGGAGCCTTGTCCCCAAGTAATGCAATGTGACGATAAACATCCTTGCCTAAGGAAATGCGGTCAAAAACATAACCATGAGGCTCATTCAAGTGGAAGACAAAAGTGGATTTTTCTTTCCCGATTTGCAAACACCCTTCCCCAAACAAAAATAAAGGCGGGGAAGCCATTCTTGAAACGTGCATGATTGAGATCAAATTCACGGGCAATTGCAATCACTTAATGTTACGAAAATGTGGCAAAGCAGATTCTACGGTCACCTGCGGGTCGCCATGTGAGAACAAACTCCGATCATGTGGACATCCATGTGTCAATAAATGTGGGGATGATTGTGACGCTGGTTCTTGCAATGAATGTGCCGACGAAGTACAAAGATTCCGCAAGAGGGCTAAAAAGAGAGCTAAAAAACTCAAAACCAACCTTGGACAGAGCAAATACGAGTTGTCAGACCTAGATAAATCTGATCCCCAGTTCCTCAAGGTCCAGGATCAAGTGACCAAATTTGTCCGGGCGATGCACAATTGGAACCCTGTGATCACAAGGGTTCAATTAGTTCAAAACCCGAAACTGGAGTTAGCTTATGAAAAAGCCAAATCTCAAGGTTTTGGAACCTATGAGGACTTAAAGTTTCATGGAACATCTGAAGATGGGGTGCAGCGGATTCCCAAAGATGGTTTCCGCGAACCTGGACCGCCCAAAGATAACAAACGACCGGGAATGTTTGGCCAAGGCATCTACTTTGCCACAGATTCATCTAAAAGTGCCCAAGCTATTTACACGAAGAACTCAAACAAGCTCTTGCTTTGTCAAGTGTTTCTGGGCAAGCCACTCAACCTCCACAAAGCAGATCTTGGCATGAACAAAAAGAAGCTTAACAAGCTCCATTGCGACTCGGTTTTCGCCCCACGAGGAATTGCAGTGAGAAATGACGAGTTCGTGATCTACAACAAGTCCCAAGCCTATGTTAAGTACATCGTTCACTTCTACACCCATTCACAGCCCTCAGCAAACCTTGTTCCACCAACGGTCAATGGTCTGACTCGAAAGGTTTTGCAACCATCGCGCCATTTTCAAAACTCGAATCCCGACGATGTTCTCTTTCGCATAGCAGAATCTGCCTATTACCGAAGTGGTCAAAACACCCACAAGAAAATCCAATCAGTCCAATATGTCGTCAACCCTGTGCTCGAAATGGAGTTCTACGATCAGAAGGCTAAATTCAAGAAAGCTGGCATTCCTGACCATGAGATTTTGGCCTTTTATGGGACCAATCCATCCAACGTGGATAGCATTCTTAGCCATAACTTGAGCCTTGAGCACTCAAAACGATTCGCTCATGGGAAGGGCCTCTACTTTTCTGAATACACTAACGTCAGTTTAGGCTACGGAGATGCCTTGATCTTATTCAAAGTCTTGCCCGGGAATGAATACCAATACCAATATGAGGAGTGGCTCAACTACCAATCGAAATGTGTATCAAAAAGTGACGATGGATATGGTCAAATGCTGATTGTGAATAATTCGAAGCAATTTCATCCTTTTCTTCTCTACAAGCTTGCCTAACAAAGCAGCTTGTGATTCAACCGTTCGCCATATTTTTCCCCACACAATCCCCCGAATAGCTGAAATGCTGCCTTGAATGTTTAATATGGTGCTTATGTAGTACTGGGGAAACGTTTTTCTGTTCGTCGAACGATAAAAGTTGAATAAAAATTAGCTATTTTGCAAAAGATATAAAGCATAGCCCTCTCTTTGTATGCACATTGTTATTACATATAGTTTCTATTAACCCACACAGCCGTATGATATGGTACATTTGGATCCAATGAAGCACTTGCTATCTGCGACATTTTTCTCAATTTACTGGCTCTAAAACCTACTTTGGCAATGTAATTCTAGTACAGTAGTTCAGACCACAATAACTTGCCCAAGTAGCTCGAGAATCCAAGCTAGTTCGAACAATGAAGTCCACTTCTCTTCTTTCTCGGGCTCGTTCATTGTTTAATTTGCTTCCCTCTAATATTCGTTGGGAATAGGTAGGCCTTGTTGATCCGGTTGCATCTTTCAAGTAAGATTTGGACAAAATTTTAATTAGCATTCCAGATCAACCCTACATTCAAGGACTAGCTCTGTTTGCCCACTCAAATTCGTTGGTGGACCAAATATCATATAAAGATTGAAAGGAAATAAATAGCCGAATTATAACTTTTCATTTTAATAGGACTAGGGATTACATTCCCTGTAGCGGTTAGAAAGCCCAGTGAAAAACAAATAAAAAATCAAAACAAAAAGTTGAAGAAAAAAATTTGCGAAATGATAAAATCCCAAATGGAAAGCTGATTACAAAACCACGGAACCTCATGTGCTCCAATTTTGGGACAACCAAAATCTACTGACAACTTGAGTGGAATGTTAAATTGTACGTGTGACAGAAGATGCCGCCTGCTTCTCCAATCAATTCAGCCTGATCCACGTCCCAATGATTGAATAACGTATTACCTAAACCGATTTCCACTAATGTTGCGTCTACACGACAAATAATTCGGCAAATAATTAGCCATTTGACAAACATTGTTTGGCATTTCACAAGCATTTCACAAACATTTCTCAATTTGAACATGTTTAAAGTTTGTTTGCCAAAGAACAAATATTTCATGGACGACAGCATCCTCCCCAGCCCTTCCAACGTCATTTTCAGCCACTACAGACAGGGTGGGCATTTCATTTTTGGACACTTTTGTCCACCCCTGTCCAAAAGTGTCCAAAAGTGTCCAAAAATAAGGGTGGACAAAAGTGGACAAAAGTGTCCAAAAGTGTCCAAAAATACGAACCTTTAAAAACTACATATAAAGGATATTCTGTATGAAACCTATCCTCTACTTCAAAAATTGCTCATTGATGGTTCCAAGAGCAAGATAAGTCTTTAAAACCTTTGCCATATCCCTCTAACATACCCAAAAAAGGTATTTGAAAGACAGGTTCTTAACTCTTTTTTTCTTACGTTAATTAGAAAGCAAGCAGGGAACAAAGTCTCCCTCTAGTAGAATGCAGCTGTTGCAAAGATTCAAAAACTGAAATAGCTAAACATTATATTCTGGTTATCTGGCTTCATTTATTCAACATTATTAACTTTTTGCAAAAATGTTTTACTTAAAATCATCAGTCATTTGGGATTTCTTCTTAAAAAGTACTAATATTAAAAATTGAATTTCTTACGAATTGCTAAAATCTAATAATGACATATTTTCCTATACTTATGGTTTTTCTTCCATAAGTAAGTTAATTGAGACATTGTTAGGCATATTTTTAACTTTTAAAGATGCGCTTGATGTCAGGAAATGAGATTCCCAATGTTTCTTAAAGAAACATATATCTTAGTTTTTAGATGTAATAAAAAGTGTAATTTCATGCACTCCTTATAAAATGTTATGTTGTGGCCTTAATTAATGAGGCCATGGTGCAAAAGCACAGATCTCTACACTTACCCTCCATCTTAATTAGAAGGTGTTTCATGGCCCTCACCGCCGATTCGGCCAATCCGTTACTGGCCGGGTGATACGGGGAAGAAGTCTCGTGAATGATGCTTTATCTGTGGCAGAATATTTGGAAAGGTCCACTGAATTGAGGATCATTATCAGTTTTGATCTTTCCAAGAAAAACCCACCTCATATAACCATGAAAGCACCCTCTCACAAATGGCTGACGTAGAGGTCAATATCATCTGTAAAAGAATGGAAATCCACTATATTTATCGACCACAACAAGGAACATTGTCCAATCCAACTCAAAGAGATCCGCAGAAATGGTCCCCATAAGGAATGTTGCAGCAGACATGGCCTTCTTGAGCGGTTCGGCCTGTTGTGATGGGAAAGCGCTTATGCACTTGAGACAGTTCTTTATCATCTATTTTATGGCATTATACATTCCAGGCCACTAATATAACTGGCGAGCCTGGACTAATGCTTTAGTAATGCCTCTATGCGAGGTATGCAAGAGGTCTAATATCCTTGCCCGTGCTTTCTTGGCCACAATGATCCGATTTCCAGGCATCACGACGCAATTGTCAACACGAAACGTAGTAATAAACCCACGGAAGTACGAAAGACACTGATGCAAGACTCCATCACGATTCTTGATACATTGCACTAGTTACTGATATTCCTCATCTTCTCCGCAGGTTTCTTGCAATTTTGCAATAATCGGATCCTCTAGGTGCAGAGCTCTGATAGGGACATCGACAGAATTGTCCGGCGGAAAGAACCGTCTACGGTTGAGCGCATCAGCGGTCTGATGGGGTTTTCCAGCAGCCCATTCGACGATGAAGTTATAAACTCCTAGACTCTCAAGAATCCTTTGTAGGCAATCGTTGCCCAATGTAGCCATGGATTTGGAGAAGACCCCGAGAAATGGTTTGTGGTCAGTTGTGATTTGGAAATGCGACAGCCCTCCTTAATGATGATTGCATTTCAAAACTGCCCAGAGAATTGCCCTCGCTTCCAGTTCAACCACGGCATAATTTCTCTGGACCGGTGTCAGAGCACATGATCCACACTGGATGAGCTGGGGTAAGCCATCCGTCCCCCTTTGAACCAATGCAAATCCCAAACCAAGAATGCATGACGCGTCGGTAAGAAATTCCGTCTTCAAAGTGACTTCAAATGATTTTATGATAGCTGGTGAACAGACGA
>NC_081440.1:13249913-13252284 GCF_007210705.1 Tigriopus californicus | reverse complement strand
AAGTACAGTTATGAGCAACAAGGGACCAATCAAATGACTCAAGAGTTTGAGGTAGACCATGGCGTTTGAACGGGTGAGATTCTCATTGGATAGAAGTATCACATGCACAATTCTTTTCAGTTGCAATTGATGTTGGCATAATTCCAATGTATGAACGAGGCATATTCTCCAATGAAAAGTAAATGACGTGCTATTTTACTAACTAAATATCCTTTGTGGAGGATATGCATACACACTGTCCGAATTGATAACTTATTCCTGACATCAAAGGTTAGCGGCTAATAACATCGAGACAAGCGAAATTACGATGAACTTAAAACCCTTCGCTTATCATTGTTGGCTCTATTGAAATGCTACTTTGTGGCTCTTTGTGTCGTCTGTATGAAATTGTGTTTTGGCTCTTAAAAGAACCGGATGGGTTTGACTGTAACGTCGGGTACTGAACCGATGGCCAGAATTTATTTCTTCTTGGAGGCGGCCTTCTTTTTAGGCGAGGTCTTCTTCACTTTCTTGGCCGATGTCTTCTTGGCCGGGGCAGCCTTCTTCTTGGGAGTCTTGGCCTTCTTAGGCTTGGCGGTAGCCGTGGCGGGCTTCTTAGCGGCAGTCTTCTTCTTGGGTGACTTGGCTTTCTTCTCGCCAGCGGGCTTTTTAGCCACCACCTTCTTCTTGGGCGTCTTGGCCTTCTTAGGCTTAGCAGCAGCCTTAGGTTTCTCAACCTTGGCCGCAGCGGCCAGCTTGAACGAGCCAGAGGCGCCAGCACCCTTGGTTTGGACGAGCTTTTTCTTCTCAACCAAGGACTTGAGTGCCTTCTTGATGAAATGGGCGTTCTTAACCACATCTAC
The DNA here is from genome assembly GCF_007210705.1 of Tigriopus californicus. Lineage (NCBI taxonomy): Eukaryota > Metazoa > Arthropoda > Copepoda > Harpacticoida > Harpacticidae > Tigriopus > Tigriopus californicus. The sequence goes on along the minus strand of NC_081440.1, from coordinate 13,251,442 downwards.
CTTGTAGTTGGCGGCGATGTACTTCTTGATGGCGGGCAGGGACGAACCGTTGCGCTCCTTCAAGGCCTTGATGGCTGCCATCACCATCACCGATGTGGGGGGATGGGTGGGTTTAGCCTTAGGCTTGGAAACCTTTTTGGGTTTGGCAGCAGCAGAGTCGGTCATTGTGCAAGATGCGTCGATTGAACGGGGAATCGTTGGCCATCGTCAGAGTGCCTTACTTTATAATGTTGGACGGGATTTAGGGCAAAGCAGAGAACACCATGAATGAGGTTGATGTTAGCGATGGTTTTTGGCGGTTGGTTGCGCGCTCTTTTCGAATGATACCGAATGTGGCAGGTGTTTTTGAAGGGATCCTAACTCGAGAGCCCTTTTGGGGCCAGAGCCTCGGAGCCTTTGGGCCGATGCTGATCAAATCAAGCTCACTCGCGAGTTTTCGAGGACTCCGGGGGATGGGACTGTGCTTCAAAAGAGGGACAATTATGAAAATTCGTTCGTTCAGGCAATTTGCGGAAGATATTAGTTCATAAAGCTCACGGAACCTGACTTGGATAGGCCAATGAAAGGGCGACGTTACCACTGGACAGCGAAGGTATTGGGGAAATTGAGTAGGTACATCCCAAGCAATCAAATACCGGTAAATACCGGTTCCAGGGTAACTCGACATAACGGAAAACTCGACACAAGAGCATTAGACACATCGGATTACTCAATATCTAAAAACTCCACACAGGAAGAATCGACACATCGGAAAAATCGGCACATTGACAATATCGATGCACGGAAAATTAATCACACCAGAAAACTCAAGAATTACAAAATTTCCCAATGTTGATTTTTTGATGGCTTGACCAAGGAGGACCAAGCTAGAGCCATTTTTTATATCAGAAGAATTCGAATCTTAAGCAGGGATTCCTTATCCCCAGTTACAATTGTCCTAGAAGGACCTTAGCAATTAGTTTCAGGCAGTCATACATATTTTATCTATTTGTCGCATCTTTGTCTTGTCTTCCATGTCGAGTTTTCTAATGTATCGAGTTTTCCCATGTATCGAATCTTTAATGTGTCGAGCTTTCCCTTCCGATGTTTCGAGTTGTAAGGTGTCGAGTTTTCCGATGTGCCGAGTCCTCCTATGTTTCCAGTTTTCCGTTGTGTCCAGTTACCGTGGAACCGCATTTCCCTACACCCGAGTTGACTCAGTTGAAGGCTTGGAAAGCATCGGTCAGTTTTGATCTCAATCGAACGTCTGTATCCAAAGGTTCTGAGAATTTCAACCTCAAACCAGCGAGGGCATTAGTTGAAAGAGCTAGTACCACATTGGTAAGTCATTTTGTGCCCACGTCGTACCGAGTTTCAAAAGGCTATTTATTGCTTTTGACATCTGCAAGTTTGATTCAGGTCAAAATTGGTTAATGCATCCTTTTCATTTGAATACAAGTAAAGTTTCCCCCACCTACCGTCTCTGTCCCGAGGTGAGCTTGTTGTTTGTGAACGACACAGACTTTCGATTGAGGTCCACATTGGCGAGC
>NC_081440.1:13246553-13249877 GCF_007210705.1 Tigriopus californicus | reverse complement strand
TTGTTTCATTTGGCTAAAAGTTACGTTTCCCCCACCATATCGTCTCTTTGTCCAGCGGTGACTTCGCTCTAAGATAGCTCTCTTACGTTTGACGAAATATGATCTAAGTTCAGCCTCTAACAGATAAATGGCTGATTAGGCCGATTCCTCTTTATTGAATGAATTATAATGCGTTTGTGTTGCTTTTGGCTAATTCAATTAAAATCTTATTTATAATTAGTGACCCGGGTCACATAATGTCCGGAAGAGAAATTGCGCTCAAGGCAAGGCAGGAGTAGTTTATATAGCAATCTACCATGCCTCTTGCCGTTTTGTTTGGCCCTTGCCTGACGTTGCAAATAAGGGTCCTTATAGACCAAGGATAAGACGTCTCTCTGCGTGGGTCAACTTTCTTGGTGCTTGTAAAGCTGTGCTAGAAGTATGGCTAATACTCTCTTTTCTGTTACCATCGATAGACCAAAGACAAAATCAAGGTTGGACAGAGAGGGTAGGGTGGTGGTAAGCGTAACCTGCATCCACATGACCCGAATGCATTTTCCCTGACACAAGTTGAACGCTTGTATACTAAGGAAGGGTTCGTCAATTTTCAGCTCACTCAAACGTCTGTGTCAAAGCAATAAGCTCTAGAAACTCTATACGTACGATGACATGGGCACAAAATGGCTGAGTTAGCACTACGTTGTAAGATCTTAGCAACGTGGTGTTAACCCTTCCGTAGTCAATAAGCCGTTTATTATTGAGGCTTTAGTTGCTTGGGTCAAAGAAACCAGAGTGCTGCTTGAAGAACAAGCTCACCCAATAGTTGAGAAGTCGGCTGATTTGACCAATGTAGAGGTTGAAGTAGTATCTCCTCTTGAAATAGAGCACGAAAAGACAGCTGTAGAGAAAACAGGTTGTCCTATTTACCGGAAGCAGCCTTGTCCTGAAGAAGGAAAAGGCTGTCAGTTGGACCAAAACTTCTCAAGTTCGGCCTTGAGAAGTACAATAGGAAGAAGGGATGTTCAAAGGTAGATTGTCTTTATACATGTGCCGTCAGTCCATAAGACTTATGACGTGCTTAATGTACGGTCAAGGACTCTAAAGAGAGGAAACGTCACGGCTTTCCTTTGTCCGCCAACTTAGGCCATTGCGTTGAATAAAGACAGTAACTTTGGTATAAATTAAACAAGATTGCCCATGCTACATAGTACATTTAAGTGTATTTTTTTATTAAATAATGATCTCTTTGATGTACAACTCTGCTAAACTACCAAGTATTTCTGAATTAACTTTAAAAGTCAAAAGAATAGATAAGTATATTCAAACGTCTTATTTAAAGCACCTACCATCAATGGTTACAAGAATGATATTTGCCACACTCTTTGAACAATATGTATGCCAATAACAGACATTAGAAAAATTCAACATCATTAGTTTAGGACTAAGTTGGCGGGAAAGGTTTAGTGATCACAAAAAGTGGCCTCTTCCTTGCTCTAGTGTCCTTGGTACGGTGTACCTCCGTCTACGTAGAAGGGACGCAAAGAAAGGCGAGAAATAGGATTGCTCAGTTTCGTAGTTTTAGAGCTGACCCTATTCCTGAACCTAATCCCGCCCCACCCCCCTTCCTTAACCCATTTAACTTCCTCCCTCCCTCTCCCCCTATCCCCACCCTCTCTCCCAATTCCCTCCTCTTCCTTCAAATACCCAATCCACCCCTATTCCTATAAACACTCTCCTCCCTAATATTCCTTGCCCCACCCCTATTCCTATAAACACTCTCCTCCCTAATATTCCTTGCCCCACCCCTATTCCTGTAAACACTCTCCTCCCTAATATTCCTTGCCCCACCCCTATTCCTATAAACACTCTCCTCCCTAATATTCCTTGCCCCACCCCTATTCCCAAAATACGTTCCTATTCTAATGTAGCTGCCCAACCCATTTCTTAAACCCAACCATCCCCATTAGCTCATGCTTTGCCTCAAGTAGAACGTAGCTTTGTTGATCAGAGAGATTTTTTACGGTTGGAGAGGATGGTCCAAGATCTTGTGAACTTGGTCCGTCAAAGGAGAAGCCCGTAAAGGGACTGTATTTGAACGTGCATTGTCTGATTTCTAAAAAAGACAGCACTAAAGTTAAGATCTTAGAAGAACTTGCCGTTGAGAGAGGTTTCATTCATCTCTATAACAAAAACCTGGCTTTGGCTCAGTTTCTGACAAGATGCTCACTGGTTCTTGCTCCTGTTTTCTCGTAGTTGATGCGTTGCGTCTAGCATCAGGGCAAGTTTCCATCTTCACTAAAGATAGCTCACGTTGTTCCAATTTTTAAAGGGGAGATAAGTCGCTCCCCAGTAATCATAGGCGGATTTCTCTCATTTCGAATATTGCAAAGGTGTTTGCAAAGCTCATGAAGTCCAAACTTGTTGAATTTCTTGAGGTCAATGAAGTTTTTCCTCCAAGCCAGCACGGGTTCCGAGCACATTTTAGCACGGTTACCGGTTTACTGGGTTAGCGGTTGACGGATCGTCCAAATTCAGAGTAGAAACCTGTGGTGATATGTAGGTTCCGTTTGTTTGGACTCTTTCTTTCCGTACCTTTACCTTCATTCTCGTTTTCCATGTCTCCTCATTATTCCTCTCTTGCTTGTCATGGTCGGTAGACCCATTCCCAAATTATTCGAATTATATCGAAGTTTCTACTGGGTGTTACAATTATTCCGTGGCACAGTTGGTTACCCGGTTCCGTGGAGGTAAACCGACTTGCATTGTGTTCCATGTGTGCTCAATTGGTTGGAACTTCATCATTGGACTTGGTGATATTCTTGCTTCCTGTATTTGGATCGGATTTTGGATTCGTGGTTTGAACCTTCAAGATAAAATTAACGTCCTGAGGGGGACACAAAGAGATCTCCGAGAAGTGATTGGAAGTCGGAAGTGATGTGGGAGGGCAGACCATAGTGTGATATCCAGTGAGCAATTAGTGCTAGAGTGATCGAAATTGTGTCTGTATTGGCCAAAGGAATTGCCTCAGGCCACCTAGTGAAGCGATCCACCACTGTTAGTAAGTGGGTGTGGCCTTGAGAGGGCGGCAATGGTCCCACCAGATCCACATGGATGTGGTCAAATCGTCGGGAAGTGACAGGGAATTCGGACATTTAGGCAAGTGCTGGTACCAGCAAACAAACTTGCCTGCCAATGCCAGTGATGCAAAATTGGCGTTTCAAACTGGTTTTAACGGGCTGACCTGATCTCATGTGGAAGAAATCTACCCCCTCCAGAACTTGGTTCAAAGTAAACCGAGAGAGGGCATCCGCAATGGGATTATCCGGGCCTGATACATGTCAAATA
>NC_081440.1:13244697-13246185 GCF_007210705.1 Tigriopus californicus | reverse complement strand
TGTAGTAAATTCGGAAATCTGGGTCAGATGTCGCTGTTGTCGGGCTGACCAAGGGTCGGAGGCTTTGGACATGGCAAAAGTAAGCGGTTTGTGGTCCGTATATATTGTGAACGGGCGGCCCTCTAAATAGTATCGGAAATGTCGCACTGCTAAATACATTGGGAGCAATTATCCATCAAAGACACTGTACTTGAGCTCAGGTTTTCTTAACTGACGGCACACATTGTGTCCATCAGACGTTGGAAAGCCTGGGCCGCGTTTTTGAGTCCAAAAGGCATGCGCAAATACTCGTATAACCCATACGGGGTCACAATAGCAGTTTTAGGGATGTCTTGTTGGGCAACTGGAATCTGATGATAACCTTGAATGAGGTCGACCTTGGAAAACACTGTTTTACCATCCAGATGTGCTGAGAAATCCTGGATGTGTGGGACGGGATACCGTTTGGGAGTGGTAACATCATTCAATTGCCTATAGTCACCGCAAATTTGAGGGCTTCCATCCGGTTTCTCGACCACTTGGAGTGCACTAGACCAGGGGCTTTGCGACAGACGGATGACGCCCATTTTTTCCAGGCGTTCAAATTCCGCTTTAGCACCCCGCAATTTGTCAGGATGCAGCCGTCTAGCCTGGACTTTAAGAGGTGGCCCGGTAGTAGGAATGTAGTGTAGGGTACCATGCTTAACCAAAGCACTAGAAAAAGTAGGCGTGGTTATAGAAGGAAAACGTGACATGAGTTGTGTGTAATGGTTATGTGAGGAGGAAAGAGCGTCAAAATGTTGTGCTAGGGAATGAAGTGCCGTGCTTAATGGACCATGTCAAAAGTCTCAACGTCAACTAGTTGCTGCTTCCGGACCTCCACCAACAACCTGGAATGGCGGAGGAAATCAGCCCCAAGAAGAGGTCGTTCCACATTTGCTAATAGAAACTTCCACTCAAAAAGACGCGCCCCAAACCTTATCGTTAGGGCCCGGGTCCCAAAAGTGGGAATTGATGTGCCATTTGCGGCCCGGAGGGTGCGGCTAGAAAATCCGTACTGTTTGTCTGGAAGAGTAGCCGGGAGAACGCTAACTTCAGCCCCTATATCGACGAGAAAACGGCGCATTGACTGACGGTCGAGGAAGAAAAATAGGCTGTTGATGAATTGACCGCTCGCCTCCTCCTTCACTGGTGAGCGGCCGAGATGTTTTCCGCTTGATTAATGGGGTCTTGGTATTCTACTAAATCTTGCACTTGACCCACGAATTTGCACGGAGGCTGACACTTATGGGCTTTCTTCCCATATAAGTGATGATAGTAGCAGAGGTTCGAATTAGCAGGTTTGCCAAGTAGTTTCTTCCCTGGTCCCTTCCAGACTGAAGGGGTTGTTATTGAACGGGTTTGCCAGAGTTGATCCGCGGAACAGGCGAGCTCTCTCATGTCCGATACGCCGGAAAGGACAAGAGTAGCCTGAATATCGTCCGGCATGTGGTCCAAAAACACTTGCCT
>NC_081440.1:13240020-13243186 GCF_007210705.1 Tigriopus californicus | reverse complement strand
CTTCAGGCTATGACCCATGAATCAGACAGAGCTGTAGTGATGGAACGTAATCCAAAAACGTTCGACGAAGCGCGCCATCACATTCTTGAGCTGGAGACATCACGCACTGGAGCCAAAAAGATGACATTATCATGTCAGGTTAATGCTGCCCGCTCCAAGTCCCATTACAAATCTCAAAAGACCCAGAACCTTCAAAAGATGAATCCGAAGTGGTCAGAATCATGTGGAAACTGTGGTCTTCGTGCCCACCCTAAGGAGAAGTGCCCAGCTTGCAAGGCTATTTGTCGCTCTTGCAACCAAACCGGACATTGGGACAAAGTTTGTCGTTCGAAGCCTGTTTCTCCTGGTTCTCGAGTTGGCTCTTTGAAAGTACATGCCAGTTCTTCCGGGTCACCTGGCTCAACTTCAAACTTAGTTGATATTAGGGTGTCGCCTTCAAATTATTCTGGAGGACCCAAAATCGTCACTTTCTGCGCGGACACTGGAGCGGATATCTCAGTTATGGGCCATGCCATCTTCATCAAATCCGGATTGGATCAAGTCGTTACTCTTTCAAGGACGCTTTCTGATCACATCACAGGAATTGATGGCAAACCTATACATCAACTTGGTATGTTCTAGGCCACTCTTGAGGTTGATGGTGTTATGGCTCGTCAAGTCCCCATTGTTGTTTGCCGTGGATTAAATGATGCATTCCTAAGCTTGGACGCTTGTAGGACACTAACCATCATTGGAGACAATTTTCCTCTACCTGGTGCCGCAATCGCTTCTGTCTTACTAACCGGTCGGGAAATGATTTCATCCTCTTCTCCTACTATATGGAAAGACCGGGATTTATGAATTTCAACTCTACCTGATGTTCCTCTTCCCGATCTATATAAAATGATCGACGGGAAATTAAAGGACATTTATCGTCAAGTCTTTGACAATCGGACGTTATGTCCCATGGTTGGTCCAGTGGTTGGAGATCCCATGGTGATGCACTTAAAAGAAGACACTAAGCCGTTCGCAATTTATGTTGCACGTTCTATTCCTTTTGCCCAAGAGCCCTTCGTTGAGAAGATCCTCATCAACCTCGTTCAACAAGGAATTATTGGTCCTGTCAGTGATGAAGTGACCAAATGGTGCCATCCCATTGTCCCCGTTTCAAAGAGCAATGGTGACGTCCGTCTTTGTGTCGACCTTACCCAGCTGAACACTGAGGTCAAGCGGAGTATCCACCCAACTAAGACCCCTGTTCAAGCCATAGCTGGTTTCACTCCCGATCAAAGATTCTTTGCCAAGTTGGATCTCGTCAAAGGCTACTGGCAAATGCATTTGGCAGAGGAATCCCAACACCTAACCACGTTTCTTACCCCTTTTGGGAAGTTTAAATTTCTTCGTTCCCCTATGGGAATTGTTTCCATGGGGGACTTCTTCTCGTGTCGTGGAGATGTTGCCATGGCTGGCCTTGACATCCAGAAGGTCGTGGACGATATGGCTTGCGGGGCCTCCTCACTACCTGACCTGATTCGACGTGTGAGCGATATCTTGGAGCGATGTCACAAATATGGGTTGACTGTCAACTTGTCAAAGAGTGTTTTGGCATCCTCGTCCATCGACTTTGTAGGTTTCTGAATTAGTTCGGGGAGAATCGAAACGGATCCATCAAAGGTGAATGATATTCAAGACTTCGCGGTGCCTACAAATGTAACTGATCTCCGTTCATTCTTGGGATTAGTTAATCAGTTGGGGAAATTCTTACTGAACTTGGCTTCCCTCACTTCACCGTTTCGTGGTCTCCTTAAGGCGGAAAACCAATTTTTGTGGCTTCCTGACCACATCATCATTTTTGAGGAGACCAAAAAGGCCTCATTATCGCCATTGGTATTGGAAATGTACGATCCTTTTCTGGAATCCGTCCTCCTCACTGATGCCTCGAGGCGTGGCCTTGGATTTGCCTTGATCCAATTGGGGGACGGAGTTCAAAAACTGATTCAGTGTGGTTCAAGATACCTTAAAGATTGTGAAACACGTTACGCCATGGTTGAGCTCGAATCTTTGGCAATATACTGGGCTGTGCGAAAGTGTCACCTCTACTTGGCTGGCGTTAATTTTCGCGTGGTTACGGACCACAAACCCCTCGTTCCTATCTTTAACAGGCAATCTCTCTCCGAAATCGAGAATCCCCGCGTTCTCAATTATCGAAGTCGTCTCATGGGTTACAATTTCGTGGTGGAATGGAAGAAGGGCATTGCATTGACCCTGCTATCCCAGACGCATTTTCTCGCTCTCCTGTGACCAATTCGCACTAAGACCCTGATGACTTGGAATATCCCGTCAATTTGGTCATTGCTTCCCTTAAATCGGATCACCCAGACTTGATGTTAGAAGTGATTATTCGGATCTCCGAGGACGATCAATCGTATTCAGAGCTCAAGTCAGCAATATTTTCCGATTTGGTGAAGTCGATCGTCGAATCTGGATATGTGGCTCAATTAAAAAAGATTGCGTGTGAGCTTTCTGTGGAGGAAGATTTGATTCTGCGAGGCAAAAAAATTGTGATCCCACCCTCAGGTGTGAAGGGTATTCTTCAAAAACTCCACTCAAGTCATCAAGGCGTGGAGAAAACGAAGAGAAGGGCCAGTCAAATCGTGTATTGGCCGAGCTATTCCTCGGACATTGCCAATACAGTTGCTGCCTGTCCTCATTGCCTTTATTTCCGCCCCTCCCACGTCCAAGAACCATTGGTTCAGGATGCCCCTCCTTCTCTTCCTTTCCAGGTGGCAACCGCCGACTTATTTACCTATGAGAAAAATGAGTATTTGGTCTATAGTGACCGCCTTTCCAATTATCCGTTGGTGGTAAAATATATTGTGGCCCCAAGTGCTTCTTCTCTTATCAAAGATTTCACAAGGTTCTTTGCCTTGTTCGGCGTCCCCAACACTCTGAGGACCGATAATGGTCCACAATTTGCTTCGAATCTATTTTGCCAATTCTTGACCAAATGGGGCGTGTCCTGGAAGTCTTCCTCGCCGTATTACCCGCAAAGTAATGGTCATGCGGAGGTGATGGTCAAATCTATGAAGTATATCTTGGCTAAAACGGGAGGAGACGTGAATTCCGAAGCATTTATGGAGGGACTTCTGGAATATCGAAATACCCCATTGAGCGACGGTCTTTCCCC
>NC_081440.1:13237963-13239700 GCF_007210705.1 Tigriopus californicus | reverse complement strand
TAGCGAGCTTAAAGTTTTACCTTTTTATCGCTTCTAGCTCTATCCGTTTTTTGTGTGTAGCAGCTCCGCTTTTTCCGACGCTATTGTTTCGACACATCCCTACGTAAGTCAAAAGGGGGCGCTCAAGTGCAAAGGGGTAAACAAAGACCCCCGTGAGCATGTCCTATTGGACTCAGCGTTGCCGTTCAAAACCCCCAGAGCCATCGTTGGGATAAAACGGTAAAAAATATCAAAACATACCATCGTCGATATCTCCTGGAATTCGCCAACGTGCAACGGAAACAAATCTTGGCGTAATCGTCGTTTCCCTCGAGATACCAATATCGTCGGTGCTCATGAGGCAGAAGATGATGATCCCGATGTCAAAGCTGCCACTCCAAGAAGAAGCTCAAGATCATCCAAGGGTCCTCTACATCTTGAATATCATTAGTCAGTCAGATTTACATTTTCACGTGAGGTTTCCAATTACCTCGTTGTTGTTAAGGAAATCTTGAAAAGGGAAGTTGTGGTGATATGTAGGTTCCGTTTGTTTGGACTCTTTCTTTCCGTACCTTTACCTTTATTCTCGTTTTCCATGTCTCCTCATTATTCCTCTCTTGCTTGTCATGGTCGGTAGACCCATTCCCAAATCATCCGTATTACATTTAAGTTTCTACTCGGTGTTACAATTACTTGTCAAGCAATTTACTTTCCTCTACAACGCTTCTTAAAACGGCTTTGATCAAGCTGTCTGACCACATTTTTAGGAACGAAATTTTGAAGGGTTATAACGGGGCTCAGGCTGCGGTTTTCATCCATGTGGTGGAAACACTTAATTGAAACGCAAGGAACAAGCCCGGATTCAGGCTGACCTCAAGAGGTGTCGGAATTACCTTGATTATGTAAAGGTGCAATCAAGTCGCACACTTTCAAGCACATTGTTGGGAGATTGAAGCAAAATTTCGAATGCCTCATCATTGTGTTGCACTTTCGGATCCGTTTTGTTGCACTTTCGAGATGCGTTGCCAAACAAGGGCAATTAATAGAATATGTGATTTGCTCTGCTAGTGCCCGAATTTTTTTTGACATGTTATGTGTGTTATGCCCAAAAATGCATGGTATTGTTATTCTACCGCTCTTTTTACGTGAATATTTGTAAAATTCAAAAGAAATAAAAAAGAGCAACTTTGACAAACGTGTCAAGGTAATAATTCAACTTGCCTTAAGCAAGATTTCACGAAATGTCCCTGTCCCTTAACACCTAGTCAGGATGTGTTAAAGAGGGTATATGGTGCTTACAACGAACATCAATATGCTACCATAGTAGACAGAGTACTTGTGAGGACACATGTTAAATATTGAGTTGACCCACGACTCGACAAAAAAGGGCCTTTTTTCTCATGGTAAGAGTTACTATCTGAATTTTCAATTTAAACAAGAAGCCTAGATCTTTTTCAGGGTGACTGAGAAGAGCTTAAGCAATTTCAATTAGTCAGCAGCTTCGGATTTCCTACCAATGTTTATGCTGAAAATATTCGCATGCGTAACTAATTGTATGGATTTATTCCGGTGGCCATCGGTTTCCCCCAACGCAATCTCCGCCTGTGGATTTCCGCCCGGTGATCTCCTCCATAGTGAACTCCGCCAACGGCAATCTCCGCCACCATCAAATTCCCCCACGGTGAACTCCGCCACAGTGAACTCCTCCAATGGTGAATTCCGCCAAGAGTGAACTCCCCCACGACGATCTCCGCCATG
>NC_081440.1:13232529-13234517 GCF_007210705.1 Tigriopus californicus | reverse complement strand
CTTGAAAGATAGTTCGATAGGCTTGAAACCAACGACTGCAATGATGTGTGCGAGGTGCTTCCAAAAAGTGTATCAAGGCTGCTGGCACCCTTGCACGGTGGCCAATGCAGTTGAGAACGTGAAGAAGTTGGTTCCTGATCGAAGGTTGCAGATTGCTACCCAGGATATTCTTCAAGCCCAGAACACTTCCTCAACTACCCCTTTCCAAATGCAAACACGTGGGCTCGATGCCACTTGGGTGAAAAAGAGACAAGGAGTGAAACGTGCCTATGAACAAGAGAGCAAACAGAAGAGTAAAATTCACTTTGCCACACTTGTCACATCATCCCTTGTTATGAAGGATGAGGTTAAAGGGTATTTCAAATCTGGAGGGGTGAAACGAACCCAAATTCTGGCAATAAGCCCTTGCAAGGAGTCGTATGAATCAATCGAAATGCTTTTGGATCGACTAAACTTGGAGAATGTCGTGAAAGAGTTTCCCAATGTGTGTGTGTGTATCCCAAGATCTCAAATGTACCAACCTTAGCCTTGGAATAGGTGCTCATGCTAGAACCTATCCTTGCGCTTTTTGCCATTGGCAAAATGGGAAGTGAGAAGATAAGAAAGAAGAAAGAACCGTGTTCGACAGAAGGCCTCTTTGTCCATCATGAAGAAACTGACAAGATTCTTGACTTATTTCCTATATCTATGCTCTACGTTCTTTTGGGAATTGTCAACATGACCTACACCGTGTCCCGCATTAAATGCAACCAGACCTATTGCTTGTTGAGTCTGCTGTCTCCGTTGTTTATTTCGTTTCTACTATTCTTGTCCTTCAACATTGTTGAGATCTCTAGTTGCTCTCCTGTTACCGTGTCGCTGTTGGCAGGTCCCTACAATTAACTATGTGTGACCCATTTTGTAATTTGAGGTATTTTATAGGATTTGAATGTCCGTCATGGTGAAGGGTTTGACAGAATCCGTCAGGAATCGTGCCGTGGGTATGGTGGAGGGTGGTGTGAGTGTCCCTGAGGTTGCCAAGGTACTCAAGGTTAGCCGGACGACAATTTGGAGATGGGTGAAGGCTTTTAAGGCTGGCAAGAGCCTGTCCATTGCCAAGGGTCGGGGGCGCAAGACATCATTGATAAGAACTGCCAAAATCGTCATCTCAAAAATGTTTGAGCTACCCTCCAGAAAAAGTTTCATCGCAAAATACCAACACCTTCCCTCGGGTAGTAAGAAAAGTGGCTGGTGCGGAACCTCAGTTCAATTTGCTTTTGGTTCTGCCATCCTCTTCTACAAGTGGGCCACAATATCCAAAAATGCCTATCTTGAGGTAATTGGCACCTATTGGGATATTGGGATCTGGTTTTTTTTGCGGACTTCCTTACGGCTACCGGGATGGGAATCCCAGCAGTTCAAGACGAGAAGATTATTCATTTCACTTGACTTTTATTCATATATATTATTTGATCAACAAACGAATTAGAATTGGCTGATCTGGCTAATCCTTGAATTTAAAGTTTGTTATGACGTGTGCCAAGGGAAAGGAGGGAAGACCAGCGAAGAATGAACTTGCAGCTTCAGATCGTGAACCAAAAAGGGGACTCTGTTTATTTTTCTCTTGTGACTGCTGGGGAGAATCATAGATGGATTATGGATGACAAGATAACATGCCTCTACATCTCCCTTTTAAAAGAAGAAGCTCCCCCGGGAATAGTTGGTGTGAATAATGATTGTGTTCGTGAACAGACAATTAGACGTTGAAGGACAGTCTCTGCTCGAATACGCAGAGACCTCCGGGGCAGAGACAGGGTAGACGGAGTTGAGGCGTTCATGGGGGCAGGCGGCAAACATACAGGCATGGGTGCGGGGCGGAGGTGGCGCTGATTGCGGTGAAAGACGCCCTCGTCTGTCCGGACCTGGTATGAGCGTCCGTTGGGGAGGGCTTCAACGACCGTCCCAGAGCCAAAACTCCAGGACCGCTCAGCAACATCTTGGATATGGAC
>NC_081440.1:13219362-13232478 GCF_007210705.1 Tigriopus californicus | reverse complement strand
TATTCAGGGGCTTCTTAAAAACTCCCAGGAGGGGGCAATGGTCTGTGGAGACAGTGAAGCCCGGGTGGCCTCGCAAAAAGAAGCTACACTTCACCACAGCCCAGCAAACAGCTGTCACCTCAAGCTCAACCACTGCATAATTCTTCTGAGCTGGAGAGAGAGAGCAGCTCCCACACTGGATCAGGCAAGGATGGCCGTTCTTCTCTCTCTAAACAAGTGCATAGCCAAGCCCATAAAGGTTGGAGACATCCGTCAAGAGCTCTGTGTCAAGGGATGTGTCAAACGGCTTCACCATGTGTTTGGAGGTGAGGATAGTCTTTGCCTGCTTGAATTCCTCCTCGTGCTCCTCAAGCCAGAGCCATGCAGATGATGACTTGAGCAACTCGCGCATCTTCAAGGTAGCATGGGCAATAACAGGCAGGAACGACGCAAGTTGATTTGCGAGGGCAAGGAACGACCTTAATCCAGTCAAGTTGGTTGACGTTGGAAAGGCGGAGATCGCTTCAACCTTGTCAGGGTCGGGTATCATCCCGGCGTCCAACACAATGAACCCGGCAAAGGGCACTCTGTCGCCAATCTCCAGCTTGTTAGTGCTGAGAGTTATGCCCTCTGTAAAACATATGTTGAAGACGACTTGCAAGCGGTCCAAGAGCTCATCATAGTGGGTTGCCTGTAACAACATATCATCTACAATCTTGGCCATCCACTCCTTGGCAATGCAAGTTGCCATTACAGAGTCCGTTCTGAACCCAAAGACGTCGCCGCTGCCCTTCCATCTCATGGGCGCCACCAGGGGGCGATACTTGCCGTCGGGGAGGAGGAATGTGCACAATTTAGACCCCTCCTCTGACAATGGCACCTGGTAATACCCATGGACAGCCTCGAGCTTGGCAAAGACCTTGGCAATTTGGGTCAATCTGATGCATGAGATCAGGGACAGATGAGAAGGGGTGGACTGGGCGTGTAGTGGCGTTGTTGAGGCACCGGTAGTCAATTATTAAGCGCACTTTACCATTTGGTTTAGGGACAAAATGAGCTGGTGAGACCCATTTGGTTGGTTCAGTTTCCCAGACCATTACCCTGGAACCAACCAACTCAGAGATGAGGTTGGACGCCACTTCCTTGTAATGCAGGGGCACTTGCCTAGCCGTTGTTACGTGAAGCAGTTTAATGAAAGTTGTAGAATGAAAAGGTTTGAAATCTATATTTTGCTTCATTTTGATATTGAGGAGGGCCAGGAAGGTTCAAAGGCTTCTCAGGCCGCTTCTTCCCAATCATGTCCGTATTAACGCCATGCTCTCAGGCTGTCCAGAGATTTGGTTGGAAAGAGCATTGGATATCAGTTCTTCTTTCTTCCCGTCCACTATTTTTGGGCCACTCACTCTTCATGAGATCTACTTGGATTGGCAATAGAGCGAAGGTCGAATCAATTGTTTTGCCTGCATTTTGCCTTTATTGTAGTCCCTTGCTTCAAAGACCGGGTGACGGCCCCAATAGCCCCAACGGCCCCAATGGCCCTGTTGGTTTTGGATGTGTTGCCTAACTATGGGATTGACTGTCGTCCACTTTCCGATTTGGTTGAGGGTCGATTCCATTGCTTTCGATATGCCAATCTGGCAGATCAATGTCTTTGCATCACGGCATGTTCTTCAAAACATAAAGATTTCCGTCCTCATGTGTCTCATTCACTCCACGAACGAGTGTGTGAGATGAAAACCTTCCTTTTGATAGCAGTAAGACTGTGGATGTCGCTGAAGTATCTCGAAATCGAAGAGAAATGTCCGTTTTGGCGGTCCTATGCTCTTCTGGACAATCAATGTTTTAGCATCACGGTATGTTGACTGCAACTAGTTTGGTGACGCTGAAATGTCTTGAAAACGAGGGACAATGTCCGTTCTGACGGTTGTGAGCGTTGTGAGCTTCAAAATCTGCCCGCCCAAAACCAAATCATAACAAACAGCTGACCTTGAGGTCAATTATGGCCGCCAGGTGGCAGGATCACCTCGCCTACGTATAGTACATTTAAGCATGGAGTACGTCAGTAGTGGAGAGGAAAGCTCTTTGAAACCTCGCTAGAAGACGTTTCAGTATTGCGTTGCCTCTTCATCGAATGCTTGAACGTAAAGATGGAATTCATTGAGCACTCTCTTAGCGAGAATGCATCTGATCAGGAGATAACGCATAGCTCTACAAAACCTTGCTAGAAAACGTTCAATCTTTGACTGAGCTTTCCACTCCATTACTGACGTACTCCACGATTTAAGTGTTTTTTTTTTTATAATGATGTGTTTGATATACAACTCTGCTCATCTACTAAATTTTGATAAATTTATTTTGGAAATCAGAAGAATAAATGAAATAACCATGAACATTAAGTTAATCAAGAGCAATCAAGTTGTCTTTGAAATCATTGAAATATTGCACAAAATCTAATCAAAAATATTCATGAAAAAAATGAAGAAGAATCATTTTATTGATCAATGAGGAACTTATACTGACAAATAACAAGCAAAATGTATGATATAGTCAATAAAAGTACAGGTACATAAATATTGACTTATTTGTATATTTAGGATGTGCGATTGAGAACTTGCTTCAATCCACCAATTTGACAAAACAAACATAAGCCATTGGTGGAAAATGGATGGGTTGTCATTTAATAGATTTAAATATCTACTTGTTAGGAAGTTTACATAAAAGGCAGGTGTTATTTAAGGGGCACAGAGTAATATCAAATTCCAGTTCAATAGAGTTCAATTTTCGTTTTGGACTCCTTTGAATTCAGTTTATTGCAAAAGCATCCAATAAAGTCAGGCAAAATAAGTGTCATATTTGTTAAGAAATATCATTCCATGATTATAAAGCATTCAAATGAGTTTAAAGAGCAATTTGTAGCTCATACCTTTAATATGCCTACTTTTGGTTTGAGTGCCATTCCCAGAGTGAGAACCATAGTTTAATAACAGGTGCACCAAACTACTTGAAAGTTGTTCAAGATGTTCCTGAAACAATTTTCTTTGAACAATATTATTAGCAAAAAAGTTTTGATTGATTATGTTTAGAGCAAATTCTTGATTTATCAAGAAAATCCAATTAGCATTTTTCAGTAATTGTACAAGACAAGTCAGAAGTCATTTTAAGTATATTTAAACGCCTTGTTGAAGAGCATCTCATCAATGGTTGCCAAAATGATATTAGTTGTATATTTTGTTCAATATCTACGCCAGTAATAGACATTTAAAAATTTCAGCACCAATAGTTCAGGCCTAACATGGTGGGAAAAGTTTGGTGATCACAAAAAGTGACATTTCCATTCTCTGATGTCTTTGGGTAAGGCAAGGAGTTCTCTAGAAATGAAGGTGGATAGTGCCCAGAGGGCAGACTACGAAAGAACAATATGCACTAGCTCTTAAGTAGGTCAAAAAACGAGTGAGTTTTGTTAAAACCTTGCTTGGTGTTCAGATTTTCATCATTTATCACAAATGTTATTTTCATCACCTTGTTGGGTGATATGTTTTTATCAAACTGGGGGTATAATGTAAAAAGTACCCAGAAATGTAAAATGACCAATGTACTACACTATTCTAATGTTTAATTCCTCCTTTCTTACCACCATTTTTTTTTATTTTTTTTGTGTGGACTTCCTTACCGCTACCGGGATTGGAATCCCAGCAGTTCAAGACGAGAAGATTATCTATTATACTTGACTTTTATTTATATATATTATTTGATTGACCAACGAATTGGAGTTGGCTGATCTGGCTAATCCTTGAATATAAGGTTGATCCGGAATTTTAGTCAAAAACTTGTCCAAGTCTGACTTAAATCTTGCTACTGGATCAACCCCTACATAAACCCTACAAATATTTGAGATGATATTTATGGTGATTACTTGAACCGAAATCTAGTTGCTTTTGGCAGGTATGCACGCTTTCAGCAATTGAAAATATAATCTAAGAAGTTTTGTGATATATACTTTGCTTGGGCTTAACAATAAAAAGTGCTTTTGGACAATGAGATAAAAGTGTCCAGTGAGAAGTTTTTTGTTGCAAAGCTCTTGCACAAAACTGTGTGGACAGAAATATATCTGATACATTTAAAAAAGCAACTTAATGGGCTTTTTCAAATGCATTTCATAATCAAAAGACCAAACAACATAAAGTTCACATCTATCATTCATATGAATTCAACATGTATCAAGGGTAAACTGATCATTTTTTGATTTTCTTGGTTTTCTTCTTTCTTCCACATTTTTTGAAGAACATTATGATTGATGTGGTTATAGGCCAAGTCACCACGCAGGCCAACAACTGTACAGTTTAGGCTCAAAATATGGAATGGGGTCCCAATGCCTAATTACGAACACTTCACTTTAGTTAATAGAAAATAGGAGTATGGGTCCACCAGGAAACAGGTTGCTGATGGCTGTCTGTGGATAGAGTTGAAATTCCTACTGGCTTTTTCCAACATTTGTAGAAACTCTTAATGCTCTCTGAATGTGTCATGTATGCCGTTGACAATGTGGGGACTAATGGCCAATGAAATGATTCATCTTGGTCAGTGATCTGAGAGCAAACAAATTTGGCTTGTCAGTCACATCAGTTATCACATAGAAGAGCAAGGGACAACACTTCTGAAGGAAATACACAATTGACATTCTATTACACAGATTCACAGGCAGGCAAGCTGAGAGACACTCACTCAGAAATACTTGCTGCATGCCCAATCATATGTCAATAATCTCAACTTGTTCAGGCAGGTCAACCTCTTTCTTCGTTTTAATGAATTCACATCAAGCTCCCTAGGTTGCTTGCATTCACAAGTCCTGATGACAGGGCTTTGGTCTTTGGATGGCCAAGTCCTGGGAAATAAGGATGGACAGTCTCTGGGCTGCAAAAAGGAAGGCTGCTTGGGTCACAGTTGGGGACACGTTGTCACCAATGAAGGGTCATCCATGCCTTTCTCTTCAGTTTTGAGTCCTATCTGGATCTTGTGATACGATTTTTTCAAATGTAGAACAGACAATCAGAAGATATTGGATTTGATATCTTCAATGGCTCTAATAGAGTGTGAGGGGACAGGTCATGTGGGCCAGCGTCTTGAAATGGTAGTGAGGTCAACCCAAGGGCGGGTCTTTGAGTAGTAGTCACACAAAATGACTTATAAACGGATTTCACTTCAGATTTCATAAGACCAGAGGACGGTTGCTTCAAACTTAGCCCTTTCAATGTCTCGCAGCTGTTGATTTTTAAGGTGACTATGTGTCCAGGGTAGAACTGTCCTTGGTTAAGGTAACTTATAAGCACTATATTTTGGTCTCATGTAACATTTTGTCGGTTTTTATGTCATACCATTAGGCACAACCAGACTTGAAAATAATGGCTTGCAGATTAGTGGCTCATAGAAAATCCATTTTTAGCGCAGCATAAACTTTCACAAATAGGCCCAATTGAACTAAAAGGTGGCAATCAAACTAGAAAAATTGGCAAATAACAAATAAACCCATTTCTAGGCTAAAAATCTGATTTGCTAGTTTTTGCAACCATAATAAATCAGGTTAGTTGATATCAGATTAGCGACCAGTACAATCACTATATTAGCAATCATAGTGGCTCTATTATCGACAAGCAAATTAGAGTTTTTTTTGATTGGCGGAATCATTTGAACGAAAATTAAAAGACAGAATATCAGATTAGAGCAGTTTTGGACCAACCAATTTCCATTTTCAATGGCTTATGGCATTACTGTTGGAATCTCCGAAACCTGTTTGTCAGCCTCATAAAAATAACCCTGATTTTTCCTCCATCAAATCAGACTTAAAGTAGGTAAATGTTATTCTCCACCAATAAGTTGGCGGTGCTAATTTTTTAAATCTTAACCTGACCTAATCAAACCTAATCTAACCTCACCTAACCTAACCCAATCTAACCTAACACGATATTAATAACCCTTAAATTCTCTATCTAAACCTTTCAACATTTTGCCACAAATTTAAAAATGAGCACCGCCAACTAATCGGTGGAGAATAACGTTTATCCTTAAAGTATCATCTCAAAGTTATTGTTAAAAGCGGCCGATCATAATCTCTGTACAATGAGATACCCCCACGTGGTTTCGTGAGCACTTCCACAAACTTTGGAGGAATGTGAAGGCATCTCTGCCATTGAAAAAGTGAATATTTTACCCAGTCGCAATTCAAAATAAGTGCTCACGAAACCACGCGGGTATCTCATTACTAGTAAAGGTTGGAAAAATGCTTTATCAATATCATTTTTTCGTCTTGTTAGAGCGACATCTAGTGGTAAAATCTTAATGATACGATTAAATCATGCGCTAAATCATGGAACAGATTACCACAGGATATCAAATCCAGCCGATACTTAGCTGGTTTTACAAAAGTAATTTATCTGATATATGTGAAATTTGATCCCTGCTCTTCACCACCATATTTAACAAAAACTGTTTATACACCTAATTTGTCCATGAGTGGTCTAACAATGAACAATAAAACCACCATAGAGATGCTTGAAATTCATTCCAAAAGCAATTTCAATTTCAAGCGCTCAGATTTAGTCAGCCAATGGGGATATATTGTCATCACAACTGAAAAATATGCTTCAAGACGAAAAATTCTACTGTTTCTTTTTGAAACCCTTATTGTATACTTTTAATTGACTCTCGAGAAACGGATAGAGGCGCCCTCTAAGAACTGAACTTTGTCCATTCTCTTGAGCTTTTGACGACAATGTTTCAGGATGAATGGTGAAGAAAAGCGCCAAATAATTATAATTATATGCAATAATTTACGGCAAAAACGACTTTGAAGGAATTTCTTCCACTTTCTACTACCATTTTCTGCCACGCAGTCAGAAATGGCTTTAAATAATTTCCCATCAAAGTTATATCCTCGTTGGGAAAATTCGACTGTGAAGAAATTTCTGCCACCTGGTCAATACGGGTTTAATAGTCATCCCTGACTATAACTGGGTAGAAGAGGCTAGTTATGGTCAGGGATGAGAAATCATAAAAAGCCATTTTTGACCACCTGGCAGAAAGTGGTAGAAATTCCTTCAAAGGGGAATTTTGCCATCGCTGCTATTGCTTGATTTGGAAGGCAAATTTAGCACTTACGGACCTCCCGAACGAATCGGTGCCGATGTTTTGAAGTTTACTTGCAAGTTTTTGTGCAAATTCAGGTCACTCATTGTGCAAATTTGTTGTCAATAAAGACCATCTTTATATGCAAATTTTGGCCGGCCCTAGTAAAATAGTATTCAAAATGAATACACAACTTGTCATTCAAATCAGAATGATATTGCAATTCATCAGATAGAATTTCCATTAGTATCAAACGTTATTTTCACTAGAAATAGATTAGCCTCATGGCAACCCTGCTCATGATTGACTGTTGTGGCAAAAATTCAGATTCTATCAGACTCGAGTCAGATTTCTTGATTAGTATCATTAGTATCTCGCATATCAATGCCGAATCCCATTCCCAGCATATCATGGCTACAGCTACAGTCAGACGTGATAACGGGCAATCCTCGAACTTATCGACATCTGAAGATTCGATCATTCTGTTCAGCAGGCCACTGTTCACCTTCATCTTTTTAATGTTCCTTTGAGCAGATTTTTTGGCCCTGAAAAGGGCCTGTTTCGGGAAGGATGGAAGTTCGGCAATGATTTAAGCCTTCTTTTCAGTCTTCTTGGGCAGAAGCACAGCTTGAATGTTGGGAAGAACACCTCCTTGAGCGATGGTCACACCCGATAAGAGTTTGTTCAACTCCTCATCGTTGCGGATGGCCAATTGCAAGTGACGAGGGATGATGCGGGTCTTCTTGTTATCACGGGCAGCATTACCGGCCAACTCGAGAACCTCAGCGGCCAAGTATTCCATGACAGCGGCCAAGTACACAGGCGCTCCAGCCCCCACACGCTCAGCATAGTTTCCTTTACGGAGAAGTCGATGGATGCGGCCCACGGGAAATTGCAGACCAGCACGGTTGGAGCGGCTCTTGGCCTTTCCTTTAACTTTGCCTCCTTTGCCTCGTCCGGACATGATGTGTGTATGTTCGTGTTCTACGGGTGAGTATCAACGATTACTTCTGTGGCACTGGATATGGCCCATTATATAGGAGAGCTTCGACACTCAATGTTTCTCCATCTGCTCCACCGCCATCTGTGACTGTGAGGCATTCATTCCCTATCCTGTGGCGTCATTGAACTCGGTGAGAAGCGCTGTGGATTTGAACCCGGAGGGCACCGCGCTAAACGTGATGGGCGAATTGGCGCTCGCGCCCAATCTCTTGTCCATGGGCCAGGGGTCCAACTTCTACAACGTCTAATCTCCTCCTGCCCTTTGGTTAGTTGATTCAGAGGATAGAAAGAGAATCCAGAGTGCGCAACGTTAGTTCCCTTAAATTCTGGAGAAAAGTTCGTCGGGGTATCAAACTGATTTCCCAACATTGACCGTCACCATGCCTCCCAAAGTATCTGGGAAAGCTGCCAAAAAGGCTGGCAAGGCCCAAAAGAACATCACCAAGGGCGATAAGAAAAAGAACCGCAAGCGCAAGGAATCCTACGCCATTTACATCTATAAGGTGCTGAAGCAAGTCCACCCCGACACCGGTATTTCCTCCAAAGCCATGTCCATCATGAACTCGTTCGTGAACGATATCTTCGAGCGCATTGCCTCCGAGGCCTCTCGCCTGGCTCACTACAACAAGCGATCGACCATCACCTCCCGGGAGATCCAAACCGCCGTGCGACTCCTCCTGCCCGGAGAGTTGGCCAAGCACGCCGTCTCCGAAGGGACGAAGGCCGTCACCAAATACACGTCCTCCAAGTAAATGAATTGACCTCATCCACCTACTAAGGGCCTTTTTCAAGGCCAATATTTTCCTTCAATGAACGAGATTTTAGCATTACGGCCCGTCAGTTGTAAGGCGAATTACCAAGACATACATTGGCATTGATTTAATGGTAGGAGATGCGATATAGCCCAATCTTAAAGGTAAACCCTGAAACAAAAAATTCCCTCAACTACTTGAAAAGAGATTCCCCCTTTTTGTTTCTAGGTTTTGAAAACCAACTAGTAAAAGATCTGAAAATGTACAAATGAATTATAACTTAGTAAGAAAAACATTGTTTTCGTTTTGAAATAGATTGTTGGTTTCACGGCTAAAAATTTTCATTAACTTCTTGGGTCTTCGGGTTGCAAGAAATCGTCTAGTTTTGAAATAAACGGACAGTTGAATTTGGAAGCACAATCACATCTTTATCTTGGGGAGGTTCATATTTAGAAGCATCTTGAAATCATGCTCCAGTGGTCTATATTATAAAGATTTTGTCCCATGTCCAGTTTGCGCTTTTGATGAACAACGTCTTAGATGTCGGATGAGCATTGCAATCCAACCTAGATTAAATGAAGAATAGCGAACATCAAGCAATAATTCCATGTTTTTAAAGTTGTACGAATTTTAGATATGTAGTTATAATTGAAATATCTGAATTTCATCCTTTCAGATGTAATTAAATTTTTAATTATAATTATTGTCTTTCTAAATGGAATTCATTGCAAATATATTCAAGGGCTATCCAGATTCACCAACTCTAATTAGTTGGTCGATCAAATACTTTATGGAAATAAAATTTAAGCAAAAGGAATACATTTTTCGTCTTGAAATGGTGGGATTCCAATCCCAGTAGCGGTAGAGTCGGCAAAAAAATTACAATTACAACACATGTCTGCTAGGAGCCAGACACGTATCTTAGCCTTGATCTTTCCTATTCAGAATGCATTTCAACGAGGAAACCATACTTATATCTCATGAATCTAAAGTTTCGTCAATCGGTAATTGCTGGGAAGATTGGTCCAAAAGCTTTAAATGTGTCGTTCCAGTGTTGAGAAAAAAATGAAAAGGTCAAAGGCTGCTTTGGAGGTAAAAAAGGAACAAGTAACGAATGATTTTTGAATAGTCAAGCCGTTACAATTACACAATTTTAGAATGTACCACCTTCCTAACGAAAGTTTCGACCGAAGTACTAGATGAAATGAAGCCATCATTACGATTGGCGAAGCAAAACGTGGGCCTGTGCTTATAGCATATTCTTCAAAAGACTAACATCCCATCTTATTAGAACACAATTTCACTCTGCCATTTCATGAAACTATAACGTGCCATTTTGTGTCCAGAATTAGTGCAAAGTGCAACCTTTGATGTGCAATATTCAAGGGTCAGCTTAATACATGTTGAAGAACTTTGAATTAAATCTGTAACCAAGGATACCAATAACATTTACGAATTACGTTTTAGTAAAAGAACAATTGAAGATTCTTGATGCCACGACACTGAAACGAAATCCATGTTACACAGCTAATTCAGTGATTGGTCAAAGAGATAGTGATGCACAAACTCGAGTCGACTTGAATATTCTATAAATATCCCACTACAAACAACCAACCCAGGTATTAGTAGAGAACAAACAGTACATGTGTACAAGCACATATGTAAATGACAAAGTGACAGAAAGGTTAATAAAAATAAGTGAAGTGCTAATAGAGGGGCTGTGATCGCCTCAAAATCTTTGACTGCACAAAGAGACAAGACCTTCCCTTCTCAATTGAACCTGGTGAAGCCATCTCCAACGGAATGTAAACACAGCGCAAGCGTGGTCTCTAATTAGGTATGAAAATCTCTGTCTATCTTTCAAGTAGGTTATGGTGGCCCTGAAAAGGGCCGGATGAATGGTTGGTCCTCTGCATTCAGAGAACTTGGTCGTTGGTCATAACTAACCGCCGAATCCATAGAGGGTACGGCCTTGACGCTTCAGAGCGTAGACGACGTCCATGGCAGTGACAGTCTTTCGCTTGGCGTGTTCGGTGTAAGTGACAGCATCACGGATGACATTCTCCAAGAAGACCTTGAGCACACCTCGGGTCTCCTCATAGATTAATCCGGAGATACGTTTGACTCCGCCGCGACGAGCCAACCGCCGGATAGCGGGTTTGGTGATACCTTGGATATTTACGCGAATGGACTTTGCGATGACGCTTGGCGCCTCCTTTGCCCAATCCTTTGCCTCCTTTGCCTCGTCCAGTCATGTTTTATCAAGTTATTTTCAATGATGCTGATGTCGAAGGACCCCTCAGTATTTATATACAGATGCTGAGGACGCTAGCTTTTGGGATTCATCCATTCCCCCCTCATCTTCAGTTGGTGTATTCACCAGGATTTTCCGGCTCAGTGTGCCAATGCCACATACTCTTGTAGCAACCCAATTCAGTTTGAGTCTGGAGCAGCTGAAGATTTCGTCCAGAGTAGTAAAACCGTTGGCCCATTGTGAGTGTCCGCGTTTTGTGTTTCAAGCTGATACCCAGAGCATCAACAGTGTCAAAAACTTGTTTAAACCTACTGCATTGCAATTTGATTTAATGAAAAATAACAGATTTCTAATGCAGTCAATAGCATTTCATGCATAGCGTACACGTATTTACTTCAAAAGTAAAAATATTATTGATTATGTTTTCAAAACTGTCATTTTTTTAAATCGCCTGACCTCCCTGCGAACAGGTATAAATACCAGACTCTTGCCTTTCCAGTCATCACTCTTGATCTTCGCGTTCAACAGGAATCATGGCCCGTACAAAACAAACCGCTCGTAAATCCACCGGTGCAAAGCGCCCCGTAAACAATTGGCTACCAAAGCTGCCCGTAAATCGGCCCCCGCCACCGGTGGTGTGAAGAAGCCCATCGTTATCGTCCCGGAACCGTGGCTCTGCGTGAGATCCGCCGATACCAAAAGTCCACGAATTGCTCATCCGCAAGTTGCCCTTCCAACGTCTGGTCCGTGAGATTGCCCAGGACTTCAAGACTGACTTGCGATTCCAGTCTAGCGCCGTCATGGCCCTGCAAGAGGCTTCCGAAGCTTACTTGGTGGGTCTCTTTGAGGACACCAACTTGTGCGCCATCCACGCCAAGCGTGTGACCATCATGCCCAAGGACATCCAGTTGGCCCGTCGCATCCGTGGTGAGCGTGCTTAAAAGGATTCCAAACCCTCAGCCTCTAAATAGGCCTTTTCAAGGCCAAAACAAGTATCTTGAAAAGGGGAAAGCAGAGCTCGTCAATCTATGTCCCGGACATTGATCGCAATCCACGATCCTACTGAAACCTATTTTCTATCAAAGAATTGGACTTCCTTAACGCCATTTGTAATGGATAATCCAGCACTTGAAGGCCGAAAAGCTTCATTGCCTTGTCAACTTAATTTACACGTACAGTGGCAGTATCTCTCGTACCTTCTGTTAGTGCTGTAGGTACGAAAGGTATCCGATGCGGTACGTTGCAAAAGCATCCGTTTGGTCAATTTACACAAATGTCTCCTTGTCTTTCACCATTTGACCCCATGCAATCCCAAAGCAAGTCCTGACCGATCGATATTTCATTTAATCATCAACCACGGACTTGAAGAAATATGGATTGCGAACGAGCCTCCCGCCAAATCGGCCTGGTCTTAGCAACACTGAGCCACTTTTCGAAATAGAATAATAAAATAAGAAACGTAGATCCCTTCAATTCAAAGCTAGGTCATTTACTTGTAAAGTGGCTCATTTCAAAGTTGTATTGTCAATGTAGCTGACCAGAGCAGGCGGAAAATTCGAATTTTATGTTGTGTGTACCACATAATTTTGACCATGTCTCCTGAATTTGGCCAAGTTATCTATTCAATTAGATAATGTGTCATATGAAGTGCTTATTTGGAATAAGATGAATGGTTCAGGAGATACGAAATTTTTGTTTCCGATCGCAGTCCCATCTCTAAAAGCCCGTGCCTCAACTAATAGCTTCGTGGGAGGATTTTTTCACGATCAGGCGTCAGTGATAAGGATTACGTAGGTAATTAAGCTGTTCCCTCCTATACGTTCAAATCTTCATACACTAACATGTTTCACGTTCTGTTCGAACCAATACCTTGTGGTTATCTCAAATAAATATCTAACAATATATCTCCTCAAAGGGTTTAAAGACTGGTCTTGGTCGTCATTCTTCGGCATGAAATGCAATAATCGGCGGTGGCAACTCGTCACTTCAAATTTTAACAGCAGGTTGCCA
>NC_081440.1:13218556-13219330 GCF_007210705.1 Tigriopus californicus | reverse complement strand
TCCGCAAGTTGCCCTTCCAACGTCTGGTCCGTGAGATTGCCCAGGACTTCAAGACTGACTTGCGATTCCAGTCTAGCGCCGTCATGGCCCTGCAAGAGGCTTCCGAAGCTTACTTGGTGGGTCTCTTTGAGGACACCAACTTGTGCGCCATCCACGCCAAGCGTGTGACCATCATGCCCAAGGACATCCAGTTGGCCCGTCGCATCCGTGGTGAGCGTGCTTAAAAGGATTCCAAACCCTCAGCCCTCTAAATAGGCCTTTTTCAAGGCCAAAACAAGTATCTTGAAAGGGGGAAAGCAGAGCTCGTCAATCTATGTCCCGGACATTGATCGCAATCCACGATCCTACTGAACCTATTTTCTATCAAAGAATTGCGGACTTCCTTAACGCCATTGTTAATGGAATATCCAGCACTTGAAGGCGGAAAGCTTCATTGCCTTGTCAACTTAATTTTCACGTACAGTGGCAGATATCTCTCGTACCTTCTGTTAGTGCTTTAGGTACGAAAGGTATCCGATGCGGTACGTTGCAAAAGCATCCGTTTGGTCAATTTTGCACAAAATGTCTCCTTGTCTTCACCATTTGACCCCATGCAATCCCAAAAGTAAGTCCTGACCGATCGATATTTCATTTAATCATCAACCACGGACTTGAAGAAATATGGATTGCGAACGAGCCTCCCGCCAAATCGGCCTGGTCTTAGCAACACTGAGCCACTTTTCGAAATAGAATAATAAAATAAGAAACGTAGATCCCTTCAATTCAAGCTAGGTC
>NC_081440.1:13172512-13218516 GCF_007210705.1 Tigriopus californicus | reverse complement strand
ATACATGTTGAAGAACTTTGAATTAAATCTGTAACCAAGGATACCAATAACATTTACGAATTACGTTTTAGTAAAAGAACAATTGAAGATTCTTGATGCCACGACACTGAAACGAAATCCATGTTACACAGCTAATTCAGTGATTGGTCAAAGAGATAGTGATGCACAAACTCGAGTCGACTTGAATATTCTATAAATATCCCACTACAAACAACCAACCCAGGTATTAGTAGAGAACAAACAGTACATGTGTACAAGCANTGATAAGGATTATCGTAGGTAATTAAGCTGTTTCTCTCTCTATCGCTTCAAATCTTCATGACTAACACGTTTCACGTTCTGTTTCGAGTTTTCGACAATGACAAACAGTTCCTTGTGTTACTTTTCTGTAATATAAATACTGAAGCTCAAGGATATTTTTTCATTCTCGTTACAACTACAAAAGTTGTTCCCATTTCGTTTTGGGAGCGTCTACAAAGCTAATGGATCATGGTGTTAAGCAAATACAACAAAAACAGCCATTTCTAGTGTATATGAATTATAAGGAGTGAGCTGATTTATTTTATGCGAGAGCAAATTTTGAATATCAATTTTCTTCAAATCTAGACTTGTTTTGGGGGAAGACTAAAACCAGCAATTCATTCTCAAACTTTCCTTCCTACGTGTTTGTGAAATAATGGGGCAAAAAAAATGTGTTTTTAAGAAGAAGTTAAAAGAACTGGAAAGGGCTATTTTAACGTGACTTTCATAATAATCATCATTCAGCTTCTGACTTCTGTACCTGTTCAATGGTATGATTCGGTTATCTGTTTATATACTGACGAACTAGAATTGGTATTTTGGGATTACCCGTGATCTTCTGTTACGGATCTTCCCAAATGGACCTGCTTGCCTCCTTGCCAAAAACAATTGTTTATTTGATATTGTGCAATTCTCGATGTTAACTTTGTAAGTTCCTTTCCAACCATTTGTGGTACCTGCATCATATTCGTTCAACCCTGTTCTTATATCGGTTGTTGACTCTCAATGTCCATTAGGTCCTCAAGGAAAGCCTGATTTCTTTAATAAAACACACTCATTTGAAATGAATAAGAAGTGCATAGCATCCTCTCCAGGGCCTTGTTATATTTACTGTTAATCCAAACGATGCTGATTATCATTCTGCAGCCGCCATGTTGCCGAGCACTCTTTCTAATAGGGATATCACAGATTATTACCAACCGGCGGACTCTTTTTATCCATCAATCCTGCAACCCATCCAAAAAGTCCGGACCAGCGAGGTCCACGAGGTCCACGAGGCCAGAACAATCAACGTGAGAGTTCTGCTCTGAATGGAGCTGGATTTAATGTTCATTCCACTTGAAGCGCTCACTTCGGCCTCCTTGTAGCACTTGACATTGTCATCGAGTTCCACTAAAGACCTCATTTGGTCGGGCTGGTCGGGCTCCAAGCAAGATATGGATCGTACAATCGATTGGATAGTTTGACCCCTCTCCACCACGCTCGTGTGCAATTGCAAAGTCTCGCGCATCCATCGACGCAGCCACTCACCCAACCACACGTTTTCGCAGGAGCACTTCCAAGGATTGCCTTGAAGGGCAAGGCCTCCTGCAAAAGAGAGACACGGAATAACACGATGAGTCTATGAAGGTTCATTATGAATTGATAATCATAGCGACGATGAGTTCGCGGCCGCATTAATGAATCATTGATCTTTCACGGACCTTCAGAAAACTTTCAAGTCACAGTAGAAATTGTAAGACTACGAACTAGGCCTCTTGCGGCAATTATAGGCCTGACTTTTAAAGACTGGTCTTGGTCGTCATTCTTCGGCATGAAATGCAATAATCGGCGGTGGCAACTCGTCACTTCAAATTTTAACAGCAGGTTGCCAAAGAGAAGTTCAGCGAAAGACACAGAAGAAGGCCAAACTAATTAATTGCCATTATGTACTGTTAATTACGTCATGTATTTCTTTCAAACCAGCTGCAAACAGATTTTTCCATGAAATCGTCCAGATTCTTTGATTGAAATCCTTTACTTTTTAACACATTCTAATACCTTGAGTGCATTCCTGTGATCATGATTTCGCAAGCTTTGGCCCAAAAACAAAATACCCTCTTTCCATACACCAAAAATAAGGCTGCACTCAATTTGTCTTTCTGAGGGTGTCTGGCAATACACTTTCCAAGAAATCATTAGCCCGCGGCATTAAACTTTCAAGCTCTATTGTTACTAAATCATAGTAATAGATCATTAAATCATGTATTCCTTATAGCTTTCCATGTTGCAACAATTGCTATTCTTTGCAAATTAACAGAGCACACATTTCTCTCATCAGGCAATACAGGTTGGAACAAATCTAGATCGGATCAACCGCGCAAATCACTCGGTTTCACGCGAGAGACAAGGCGGATCCTTCCTTTCCCAAATCAATCAATCATATTAATAATAAATGTTAATAATATTGATACCTATAATCCAAAAATATTCAGTTATTTTGCACCTAGCCAACACAGGTTTTGGTAGCTCTGCATAACCTAGAATCAAGGCCAAATATGTCTGATTTGAATGGGAACATGCATGATAAACCACCTCGAGCATGGATGAAGGAAACCGAGGTCACTCATTTTTCATCCCATATGACCGACCTAGTACAGTGTCCTCTAAGTACGAGCTGCTATGTCGAATGGCAGATAGAGACTTGGTTGGGTCCAAAGGCATGAGCCTGACAGTCAATAATGAGATTGTCTCCAAACCAAGGAACGCATTGGAGACTTTTCCAATTAGCCTGGAGACGAGGAAATTGAACCTGACTGTCCATTTGTTCGTTTTCCGGTAAGAAGAGACATATGTGAGGGCACGTAGTGTTTTATTCGGAGATTGATAAAACGCAAGCAAGAGGCAATTTTGGTATCCTTTGGAGAACCGCAACTGTGGAACAGTTTGGAGATGAACAAGCGGATCTTCATACTCTACGTATACGTGTTATAGTCTTTGTGGGCAAGTGGTTGTCCCTATCATGATCGAACCGATCAATTTCAATTAATCAGACCGAGCTTGTTGCCCTTGGGGCTTGAGAACAAAGTCAGGAATGAGACAGAGCGAATAAGACGCAGAAAACTTGGAACAAACACACCACCCAAAGAGAAGGTGGAGGAAGCATTCCCTTTCGTTCCCGGTTCCCGGTTCCGAATTCGACGTGAAGAAATCTACCAACTGAAAATAACGATCCTCAAATGAACACAAATGGTTTCTGGCTATATAGACCTTGGGTGGAACCACATGGATCATGCGATATTCACATTCCCATATAAACCGTTCACGTGGTTCTTGCGGCTTCTCCGACAAAAAACACCGTGAAACCACAGACTTGAGTGTAGAGTGATTGGAAACTAGATTGCACTTCGATTGTGCTTGGGGCTTTGTAAACCTTTTCGAAAATATCTTTTGTTTGGTGAACATTGAGAGTGTTGGTCGGATGAGACGAAAATGGTTTTGGGGGGTCTACTCTGAAATTGGCGCATTGCTGTGACACCGGAAGAAATGCTTCCGGTTGGGCTTGTCTGGAAGTTTTCTTGCCTCAGCCGTAACCCATCATACCCCTTCACATGTAGAGCGCTACTTTATAAATTTATGGACCTCCGTGAACATAAGAGCAGTTTCAGGCTTAAGAAGATTTACGACGTTGAATCGTATCTACAGATTCGAGGAGCAAGATTTGATCAGAAGCCAATTTTGTAGAGAGTGGGCGAATTTGATCACTAACTTATTATGCGTCGACTCCGGAACCATTAGGGGCCTTTTGAGGCTTTATTTGTGTTGTGCCACAATCCTGTAGGAAATAACGCCAAACTTCCGTGGGCGAGCAAAACGGAAATAATTACAAGCCAACCACTCACCATGATTGCGAATGGTGTGACATTGGCCTGCAGGCAAAATGCCGCAATGTTTTCCCCCATCCTGACCGCGTTTAAGAGCCCGGAACGTCAAACAAGCCTAGATACCGTACCAGTCAGTACCTTCATTCACAACAACGTGTGTGCACAGAGTAGTTAGTATATATTGTGCTTTTACTTTCCTGTGGGTGCGTTTATCATGCTCATGAACTATAGGGCTCGTCCAAAAAAAAGGCAATAATGGAATAAAAAGGCAAATGGAACAACACCAAACCCCTCATGACGACATGATAAGAGAGTAGGTCACTAATGAACGATGTATATGGACTAAAGCCACATTACCTCTAAAGAAGTGGTTAAAAATTGGAAAAAAATATGTTTCAGCGAAATGCGAAAGTACTTTCAATTTTGTTCCCAATTGACTTGATATTTTGGAACACGAGTGAGAGGTTGGCTTCTTGGATTAAGAAATGAATTCCCATGAGATTATCATTAATGAAGCTTGCTCATTCATTTGATCCAACCCTCTCCGCAGTTGAGGACATCTATTAATCTTTTGAAACAGTTCCTCTCTGCGGCTTTATTTTTTAAGAGACCAGGAGCCACATAATCGTTTGTAAAGCTTGAAATGGCACTACTTTGATCACTACATAGCCGCGGATTTACGGCAAACCAACCGCAGGATGGCCAACGTCGAATTGGAAATGTATATTTAGTATTCCACAGACGTTCATATGGTCAACTAGCCACTGAACATCTAAAGCACACATTCCATGAGGGAGTTCAGAGAGAAGAGGGCAATGTGCATTATTCCATATACTACGTGCCACATAGATTCTGGTGAAGGTCCCAGTTTGAGGGGATAAAAGGAAAAAGCCAGTAAGACAAAGGATTCATCTCGAGACAGGGAAACTAATGGATGGCAAGAAAACAAGATGTCATCCATATATCCGGTTGGTACTCTTGGAGGATTTGCCAGCAACTCGACAGAGCTGACAGTATGAGAAGCTTTCGGTTCATTAATTTGCACCCTAATTAAGCCAAGGACCTTGGAGAATGAATCCATTAAATTTTCATGAACGAGTATGGCGGGGAAGGGTTAGTGCTCTCTGCCAAGTCAACGAGATCTTGGAACAGATTGAATTATGTGTGTGTGTGCGTGCCTTCCTTTTTCAATCTCTCAGACTTTCTTAGCCTTGGCATGGATTTCTGGCCTTAGCCTACTCCTCATCAAATATGAATAGGTCACAAGGTTAGCCTTTACAAACATGAAGCCTGCTTTTGTTTCCTGAATGAGGAACTCTTCTTTACGGGGATGGATGCTTGAAATCGAGCGACATGACTGCATGCCAACAAAATTGGGGTTATGCCATGGAAACCAAGCTCAGTCGAAATGGCGAGGAAATATATACTACTGCGTGTGGATCTTGTGGAACTGCTTAATATTGACGTTGGAGATTGCCCATTTTAGGGGGAAATCAATGTCAGTTACCTTGAAGTATTCGTGTGCCGGTTCGTTGCCAAGCCGATCCGTTCTGGTAGAGAGCATCGGGTGCAAAGGTCTCCAATTTATTGTCCCGCAGATCCAGCGAGAAATGAACCACGTTCTTGAACATGGAGTGGAACCCTTTGGGTAATTCGTGCAGTTCCGTGTCTCTGATGGTGAGGAGTAGCTCGTAACTTTCGATGCCTTCGAACGCGTCCAAAGTCAATCTCTTAAGTGGTCCAGTAATCTCCAATTCCTTGAGCTTGGGCCCGAATGCGCCCAAAATTTGATCGGTCAAAACGCCACTGGGCTCGAGGATGCGGGCCGAGATCATGCGAAGGGACGGCAGGCCCGAAACCACCGATCCCAGACGAAACTTGAACTTCTCGATGGAGGGCCAGCTCTGAATATTTAATCGTTTCAAGTAACTGATCTGGGCCAGGGAGTCGGCATCGAAGCGAAGGAGGTCAGGTAGATACTGCACGGTGAGGTCTTGAAGGCGAAGCAGTCCATAGAAACTTTCCTTGGTCAACACCCGCAACGGATTCCAAGACACATCCAAAGATTTGAGTTGAGGTAAATAATGCCAGGCGTGAGAAGGCAGGTGCGTGAACTGGTTGCGAGACACGTTCAAATGACGAAGTTGAGGTAAGCCCTCGCTGTTCGAGTAGGGAAGGTCATCCATTCGATTGGCACTCACGTCCAGACGCGTCAATTGAGGCAGAGTAAACATCGGCAAGGTCTGGATGTCCACGTGAGCCAAGCTCAGATCCTTAAGGCGCTGGACATAGTGGAACAATTCTTTGTAATTGGCTCGAATCGGATTGTACGATAGGTCTAATTTGGTGAGGCTTCCTAAGCCGATAAAGATGTTATCGGGTAGAATGGTGAGTTTGTTGTGAGCTAGTGACAAGGATATCAGGTGAGGTGTGTTCGAGAACATGGTGCTATCCACGTGTTCAATACGATTGTACGACAAATTGAGGTGTCGAAGGGTGGCACTGGCCTCCGTTAGGGCCGAGGTGGGCATAGCCACAAACTCGTTGATTGACAGGTCCACGGATTCTAAGGCAGTCGACTGGAATACATCCCGAGGCAGGGACCGAAGCCGATTGTTGGAGAGGTCAATCCGGCGCAAACCGGACAACCCCATGAACTGAGAGAATTGCAGCACTTCGATTCGATTGCTCGACAGGTCCAGGATCTGGAGTCCGGTCAGGCTGTGGAATGCAGTTTTGGCCAAATCGAGGATCTGGTTGTGCGAGACTTTGAGCACCTGAAGCAAGGCCAGCTGCTTGAAGTCCACCCGTTCGATTTCGGGCAGCTGATTATAACTGAGATCTAGCGTGCGTAGAGATGGGGCGAGAAATTCCAGAAATGCCCGCGGCACCGATTCCAAGCGGTTGTGACTCGAGTCGAGGGTTTCAATGAACGGGACCCGATCGTTGTTCATGGGCGAAAGGCTTTGGATGAGGTTATGCGAAATATTCAGGGTCATGGCATGCATGGGGTATTTGGTGCAGTTCTCGAACGAGTTCAGAGAGAACTCCGTGAGCTTGTTGAATTGGAGCTCCAATTTTTGTAGATTGTCCAAATGGACAAAGGCCTGGGCCTCGATGGTATTGATATGGTTGTGGGAAATGATGAGAGTGACCAGATTGGGGAGATGTCTGAAGGAGTTGTTGGCCAGGAACTTGATCTTGTTTCCGCTGAGTACGACCGTTTGGAGTCTGGGTAGAGCTGAGAATGTCCCAGACTCAATGGTCCCCAAATGATTGTAAGACATCCTCACGTCCAAAAGCTGCTTATGAACATTCTGATGGAGGAGATTTTTGGGCAATCGGGTGAGACGATTCGATTCCAGGTTCAGGTATTGCAACTCGCCATGGTTGTAGAGAGCGGTCTCGCTAATCTGCTCGATTTCATTGTTATCCAAGGAGAGCCACAATAACTTTTGGAGGGGTTTGATGGCTGCTTCAGGGAAAACTTTGGTCCGCAACCCAAACGAGATCTCAAGACTTTCCAAAGAAGTTCCAATATCACGAAAGGCTTCCGCATCAATGTGAACAAATGCGTTGAACGAGAGCGAGAGCTCTCTCAAATGGGGACAACCACGAAAAATGTGCGGCGCAAGGTGCGATAAAAGGTTACTGCGCAAGATGAGAGTGTCTAATTTGTCGGCCCAACGCGAGAAATCGGCCACGGATAGCTCTCGGATGTTATTGTAGCCAATATTGAGATGGGACAACTCGCGACAGTTCTCCAAACTTTGACGAGGAAACCGGTCCAAGATGTTCCCCGAGACACTCAGGGCGCGAAGGGTGTGACAGAACTTCGACATGACGTCGGGGGCTAACGAAGAGATATTGTTGTTCGACAAGTACAAATATCTCAATTGCTGAAGTTCTCCGAAGGCCCATGACACGTTGTTGAGGCGGTTGCCCTCGAGGTCCACCAACTCCAAGGTGCCTTCAAGGCCAGCAAACGCGTCTGGCTCAATCTCGGAGATCCGATTCATGCCCAAGTAGATCCGTCTTGGGTTGATGGTTCGGAAATTGGCTCGTCGGATGCGCTCAATGTAGTTGTAGTCCAGGTTGAGATCATTGACATTCAGCGTGCCGTTGAACATATTCATCGGAATGGCCGTGATAAAATTCTCGCCCATATCCAACTTGTCCAATCTTTTGAAATATTGGAACGGTTCTGTGGGAATGGCCTCGATGTGGTTCCCTCGAATGGTGAACCACGTCAAGGAAGGCAAGTGGTTCACGGACTCAAATGGAAACTTGGAAATGAGGTTATTGGCCAAACTCAAGGTGAGCAGTGAGGCTGGGAGCACGTGCGGAGGGATCGTCCGCAAGTGGTTATCATCAAAGTTCAACCACAAGAGTCGCTTGAAGTCGGTGAAAAAGTTGGCGGGAACTTCGATAAAATCATTATTTCCGAGAAACAGCGTACTCAAGCTCGCCTTCAGATTGGAATACGAGCTGTACGACCCGGGCGGGATTGAGATCTCGGAGATTTCGTTACTGGAACATACAAAAATAAGAAGAGAGATGAGATTGGCTCAGAGCATACATACAAACATATAAAGTCCACATACCAGTATATAGTACGCACAACAAGTTTATGCATATATTCTACGTTTACTTGTGTACTTTCAGATGTACTCGCAATGCATTGCTCCTGTCGTTATTTATGCTCCGACTGCCCTAAAGCGGGTCTACCAACGAATCGTACTTGGGCACACATGCAAAGTGGGCTTTAAGTTCCGTTTACATCGAGGAGGCTCCAGTGGATATTTCAAATGCAAGGACATGACAAAGGAAGCTTATGATACGCACCAAAAAGTCCAAAATGTCTACTCCAACATTACCCACTAAATAACATACGGATCAAGCAAATGGCTCTTTTTTCTAACGGAAGAACGCTCCAAATCCTACCAACTCATATCTACATTTTCTATTTAGATTGGGTGAGCGCTTGAAGCTCAAGATCCAAATCGAGGTCCTACCAGCAAAGCGAATTTGGTTTTTATATAATGCTCTGTACTGTATATGTAATTCATTCAACACATATCACCACTGTTAAAACAACTTGCCTATTAGTCAAGAGCAGTTTACAAACGACGCCTAGACGCATATCAACACGAATTGCATCTTATTTTTCAATATGTCTCTGCAAAGGCTTTTCTATTAGTCTCAAGCTTAAGGCAAATGGGATGTGGGACCGCAGATAGATGTCAGGCCTCAAGGCCAGGATGTACACTGTAGCAGGCCTGGGATTGCCTCCAGTCATGACCAATTAATTAAACCAGTCTATATGGCTCTTCCAGAATGCATTTATCATGTCCCATGTCAAGCGAACATGTTCTGAGCAAACAAAAACTTCCTTTCCAAGGGGAGAGGAATCGAGGTGGGCTGGTCTCTAACTCTTTGGCTACGTATGTATAAGACCCACAAAGTGTTTGAGCTCTTTTTTGTTGGCCTTTATTGGGTCGATATTTACAACAATTCCTGCGTAAAAGATTTTTTTAGATTGTCTTCAAATTTCTCTATTCAGGCATGCAGTAATAGTGAGTTGGCATATTCCAAAGTCTCCGTCTCAAGGATAAAAGGAAAAATCCGCGCCCAGTTCCAACATCCAATGTTTTATGGGAGCAAAACATTGAAAATCAGCAGGCCAGTAGATTTCTACACCGTTCCCCATGGTATGGTTGTGTGTCAATGACATTCAGATAATGGGAGAATGGGACCCGTGTTGCGTAAGGAATCCAGGATTTGAATATTTCCACTGCAAACGTGTTCCTCCTCGAAGACGAACCCAACAAACATTGCTAAGGATCGAGCTCTCTCTAAGATACGAACTACTTTGACGGCCATAGAAACCATTCCCAGAAAAGGAAGCCCTTGGCGGCCTTCGTTTCCTGTCAAACAGAAATCAAGGCCAGAATTCTCATGGAAATAGAGGTTTTTAAGGCAAGACCATGAGGTTCCTTGGCTGCCAGTTATTATCGCTTGCCTCAAAAGACCAATGTAGTCGTAGCACGCAAATTGTAGGTGGCCATAATCGAGCCACTCTGGAATGGCCTGCAGAAACTCTAAAGTAAGCCAAAGGGGCTAAGACTTCAGTGGTAATATTTGCACTTTCGAAACGTTGCTGTTTTTAAGTTTGTTCAAGTTTTGACGACATTTGGAAGAGACCACACTTTTCCCTTTCCCGAAAGTATTTTATTGTTGGTTATAAAATAACCAGGGCTTTTGAAAACGTTGTTTTCGGCCTTATTGGAGCTGGTCACACTGAACCAAGGAAAGAAGCTTGTTGGGAACTAACCGTGTTGGAAGTAGTAATATTAGCGATTTCGATGGGTCGCTTTATTAACTTTGTTCCACTTAGGACGATAATTAGAAGAGACCACACTTTTCTCCCTTTCCTGAAAATACTTCATTGTTTGTTGTAAAACAATCAAGGCTTTTGGAAACGTTGTTTCGAGCTTTTTGGGTTTTGTCACGCTGATCCAAAGAAGGGAGCGTGTTTGGAAGCGTGTGGGTAAACAATACCAGGAACAGTTTGCGCTTAACAACCAAGTCTTTACTCGTGGCAATTTCAAATTGACATGGTCGTTAACACGCGCCCATGGACATTATTTGAGCCAACCGAAGAGGAAGGGGTGCGATCCCAATTTGAAATACACGCATATCATAGTTTTAGGTCTTATTATCTCGCCTCCTAAGTTATTTTAAACTTGGTTTCTTTGCTTTGACCTTGCGATTTGCCTTTGGAATCTGATATTCTCGTATGTGAGTGTTCTATAGAGTTGTAGTCACTAGGTTGGTTTTCATTCGGACAGAGTGGAAGTGGAACAAAGGCCCAACGAAGGCCCTCATGTTTGGCCTCCATTATTCCTAGGCACAGATCCATGAAATTGCGTTATTTATGACCGGGATTCTCTCCCACTTTTAATACGACCACATTGCCATAGAGGGGAGTTTTCAACAAACTGTAACCTAGCCAGCTCCGAACCAACAATTGCCAAATTTGCACTTCAAACCCCGTTCCCTCCCAGAAGAAGAAACTGTTTGGCTGAGCTCTCTCGAACCTGTCGTTGAATGTGTCAAGTGGTCACGTTCGATGAAATAACCATGAGAAAGGTTTGACGGAATGGTACATTTTAGATTTGGTCCTGCTATTTCGTCATGCAGCCTTTCGATCTGTGAAGGCCAAATCGGTCCGTGGTAGTAGAACAAAGGTCATTGTTAACTTACTTGTGTAGGTTGAGCCAATCCAGAGCCTTCAACCTGGACAAAGCCTCCAATGGAAATGTGCTAAGAGAGTTGTAGCTTAAATCGAGAGACTTCAGAGAGGACGAGAAGTGAGCTCTGAAACGAAAGAAGAACCATTAAGTGCGTGACAGTCTCTAAAATAGAAATTTTAGCTTTGACAAGACGTCTTGTCTACTAACGATAAGAGGCTCATTGACACTTCCTTTGTTGAGCTTCACCTTAAGTGAAAAGTCTGTGGAGGTAAGAAGACTCCATCGAAAACAGAAATGGGTTCGAGAGCACACAACCCAATGTCAAGGAGGTTTAATCGCAGAAACGAGGTAAAAAAAGTCGCGAGTCAAGGGGATCATTTATGGATGAGACAGCAGGAACTCTCGAACCTTTGAAGTCTCTTATATCATCACGAGATATTTTGGAGCTTGAGTCAGCATTTGGTCCATGGAAGGAGTGTCATCCGGTTTCCAATTTCCAAGCTGACTTCACAGAAAAAAGGGTAGAAATGGGTCGTCATGAAAAGGAGACCCGAGGATCGGATCGGTTCTTACCTAAATGCATTGTCATCGATATGACTTATTCGATTGTTCATGAACCGCGCAGACTCGATAGTTGAGGCCGTGGACATGACATTGGCCTCGAGGACCTCCAGCCCTGACTCAACCATGTCCAAGTGGATGATGTAAGGCACGGGGAAGTCTGGAACACATCAAGC
The DNA here is from genome assembly GCF_007210705.1 of Tigriopus californicus. NCBI lineage: Eukaryota > Metazoa > Arthropoda > Copepoda > Harpacticoida > Harpacticidae > Tigriopus > Tigriopus californicus. The sequence continues at coordinate 13,206,639 of NC_081440.1, read as the reverse complement.
AGGTTGGAATATGAATTGGTCATGTCCTTTCTCAGGCTTAGAATGACACCTCGTTAATCCTTACTCACACATAAGCTCTAAACCAACTGAAACCGAGGTCAAGGTCTCATTTTGAGTCAATGCTGACATGGATTGTTATTAGCTTGCTCTAGACGGGCATTTAATTACCGATTTCCTTCACAGGTTCATTAAAAATGCTTTGTGTTCAATTCGCTCCTCTTTCTTTCCTTTCTTCGCTTTGAACGAGGAAACTTCCTTCCCCTTCAAAGTTCGTTTAATAAACAGGCCCATCATCCAATCTGAGAAAACCTTGATCAAGTTTGTAGCGACCAAACTTGACATTTGGAACCAACAAACTTGATGAAGGAGGGGCGAAGAGGCGGGGATAACGAAAGAAAGGAAAAAGGAGAAGGAAACTGATCCACTGATGAATCTTCTAACCCAAGTGATTAACTCTCTGACGAGAATACTAATGCGTTATCCAATCTGTCCCTCTCCAACGAAAGTGGGAAATGTGCCTCAAAGATGCCCCTCAAAGCCAAGGAAGGAAGGAAGGAAGGAACAAGCGAGACAAAAAAGAAGAAGGCCGACCGTCTTTTGGAAAAAGGAACGAAGGTTTCTCTTCTCCAAGAGGTAAAAAGACAGGGAACCTGGCCAGTATGTTAAAGTTTCACACTTGAAAGGCCCACTTCCTTGTACTTAATAGAAGGCACACCAAGCTAAATTGGTTCTCACACGCATTAGAGGAAGACAAGTTGGATTCAGCGGGCATTTATTTCCGGATCACGAGTCATTACGCGCGACTAAGGGACACAATTAATGCCCTATTTCTTGGTAGACAGCAACGAAAAATGAATGTAAAATACTCCCGATTGGATCATGAATCTCCCTCCCAAAAGAGTGCATGGCCAAGCAAAATCTGCTCTTCTGATGAATCTCCTCGAGGCGATAAAAACTTTGGTGTACAAAAAATGACCATTTTTTTCGTCGCTTCACGTTTCTAGCTCGTTCCCCTTGACAGTGATTAAATTAGATTGATCTCAAAATGTCACAGGGAAGGTGTAGAAACTGGGACAAGCTCTCTTTGACGATCCAAGGGAGCTCTAGTACGACTTCCAAATATAAGGATGTCGACATTTCGAAAGAGCAAAACACACATGGCGCTCTTGCCTAATCATAGATCAGATCAGTGGATCACAAAAACTCAGACCTAACCACGTTTTGAACAACCGTTGAGGTGGGCTCCAATTTCCCACCAGAACGAAAAAACTTGTACTAAATCAAGCTTCATTCATCTTTGGTTCGCCCACTTTTCAGTGGGACAGCTTCAAACGAGGATAAGACGCATGAAAATGCCATACAAATGGCTGTCCTCTTGTCCTCTGTCTGAGCGACTACCAAAAAACGCTCATCTCTCCGTCCCTCGACAGGAACAATTTCGGGCATATTGAACGTCGGAAAATATGAACAGCATCATGAGAAGACAACATGTCGGCCATTGAGAAGGTAAATGACGGAGATGAAGGACGGTTGGGGTAGAGAGAGGCTGTAGTAGAAGGCCATGCTCCAGCTCAGCCACTGGGCAGTTTGATCTGAAAGAGTTGCGTTGAAATGGGGGAGCAGAAGCTGGGAATTGAGCAGGTGCTATCAATTACTCTATTCTCCAAGATACACTGAGGTAAACTGAACACTCTGGGTGTTGTCGATCTCGCACAAGCTCTTTGGGTCAAGCAAGGCCTTGGGTATGTAGGGTAGAACTTCCTTGGTCCATGGACGGCCTTCAACCTTGGTGTCAAGGAATGAATGACGTGGTTGGCACTTTGAAAATGGGGCAAGCAAGCATTTTCGGGCAGTGAATCCTAAGAACCAAGTCTGGCCAGTGGAAAGTGAAACTTGTTCATGTTTCGTGAGTGAGGGAACTTTAGATTAATAAGAAAATGTTTGACGCTCATGAATCCCTCAAACGTGTTCCATCCAACAACTTGGAACATGCAACGTACGTTTAAAAAAGAAATTGGAAAGTGCACAGAAAAACAAATGGGAAGTAGAACTTCTCAGAATTTAGAACTAAATTTGAAGAGGTTCTCTATATTCCATTGAATCGATTGTCCTTTCCGACCAATCCAATTGCTACAGTCTCTTGGAAAGAAATCATAAATGATTTAAATTTCATTAACAACCGAGTTTCAATGAAAAAAACTTCCGTTGTTTCGTCTTTAAACACAAATAGAGCACCGTAGAATATGGAGCAATCAATTGGGTCTAAACGAGGCCTAAAACTATCAACTAACGGAATACATCGATTTCCAAACTCTTTTCCACCATCATAGTAACCTTTGAATTGCCCATCATGTATTTCAAGTCGAGTGATTAACACCTCAAAAATAGGAAAAAACGTGATAATGCGGGTGTCATGACGAGCAAGGAGACTGTTTAAAACAAGGGCTCTTTTTGCTTTTATTTAACTGACATTCTACTAGATACGGTTTTTGGCGTATCTCCGCCCATCTTGTAATTTGTACTAGAAGTTTTGACAAATTGCCGCTCTCGGAGATAGTGTCAATGCTAGCAAGATATTGAGGGAGGTAATGACAGATAAGGCCACCTTATGTCGTTCCAATTTGTGGGACAGGGTAAGTCTTCTTTGCAGGGTCATTGAAAAAGCTTTGCAACAAATGGGCAAGTCTAGCACTAAATAATTTACAACTCGAGCTTTTTTGTAATGCGCAGAATGTCAACGGGAGTGCCCTTCTGTAATTAAAAGAACGAATAAAATAAATATAAGGTGTATGTGTAAGAGTTGTAATTTTGTAAAGGGTATGTGTGACGAGGCCAAACACAGTTCGTTGAATAAATATACTTGTAATCATGAAATGCATTGATGAAAACGCCCAGATGTCCCAAGGTCCATTTGCAAAATTTATTATCGATCCCATGTGGGTCCAGGAGAGTTTTGGCACCAACATTCATAAAACTAGTCCCAATTCGGACGCTTTGAATTGTCAATTATTTTTGAGGTCATTCCCCGGTGTACTGCAATGACGGGACAAATTGACCCCCAAGGTCAAACTACAGCTTGCCAAGCTCACCGTTGACGGACATTACTTTTTTCAAGATTTACTTACTAACGATTCATTTCTTTCTTAATTGTCTTACTCTTCTTACAATACATACATGCAATATAAATACAGGATGTCTTACCTGGAACACGGTAAAACGGCACACCAATACAACTGACATCCCTGATATTCTGCGTGTTATGTGCTGGTTTGAGCCTGGATGCTCTCCCGTTGAAGCTTCCATTGTATATTGGTTCCCCATAACCTCTGAAAAGAGAGGCCAAAGGTTTACTTTTGTTGGAGAGAAGTCAATAAAGCAAAGTCGCCATAACAACTCACGCCGTGGTGATGGTTCCAAATTGACCCTGGAAGCTGGTCTGAGTACTTGTTTCCGGGCGATTTTGGTCATATTGGTCTGGCCTTGAGTCCCTGGTCTGGCCACGCTGTATTTGTTGATCTTTGGGCGCATACTTGCAAGTGCAGAGCTGATTGAATGGGCAATGAGTAGTTGTTTGTCCTTGGTGGGGAACAAGGAGGAGCAGAACCAAGGTGACCAAGCCCAAACGTGGTGCCAGGAAAGTGGAACCGGAAGGAGAACAGGGCAGAAAATTGAAGAAGAATGCGAAGTGTGACAGCGCCATCGGAACATTCTGAAAGAAAATAGTAACTTCTAATAAGCACTTCTGATTGTTGTAGTGAGATAGGCTTGGTTATCTTGTCTTGGATCTTTCTGCCTTTCCTGTTCCATCCTTCAGCTTTTGGGTCGGCATCCTGCTGTTCCAACTGTCTGCAAGTGTAATGCCAACCAGTAAAAGCAAAGCCTTCATGGCAAAGTATGAGCATTTGTCATCCAAATGAGCCTACTCTTGTTCCTGAAATATGCACATAAATATAAATAATGCCAACCCCCGTTTCCAGAGATTTTCAGCTTATCATGTGGAACACACATTGCATGTCTGATCTTTTGCATTTGAATACCAAAATATAGATGCTACCTCTTTTGCATGCAGAAAGGTATAAAAAGTAGGGTCAAGACAAGAATGTGGTAAGTTTTGGGTTAGATATGGTTCAATTCCGAGCGATTTCTCAACGATTTCTTGATAAATCCAGTTGGATCCCCTCCAAAGTAGTGGTGGGAAATCGGAAGCGGGTAAATGGAAACAAATGGTTCTCTCTTGGTTTTATTGCAACAAAAGTTGTTTTTGTGGCCCCACCAATCTTTTCGCTCGCTGTTCGACCATTCTTTTCCCAATTGAACCCAATGTTGACCCAAGAAATTGGGAAAGATTTGTTAGCATCATCTTATGGGAGACGTTGATCGAAAACAAACACCATTGGCTGGAATGTTGGTCAATCATTTGGTTAAAGAGGCAGCGACTGAGGAGCACAAACTAGGGCTGTCTAGAGTCATTGAATTGGCTCAAAAGATTCGAGTCATTTCGCGATTGACTGCAATTTTTCGTAAGGTATGATAATTTAAGGCATTTTCATTTGACTGAAGTCTTAACTTTCAAACGGCTCGAGATACTTACTTGAAAAAGTGGCATCAATTTGGAAATTTATTTAAAATTTGAGGGTTTCTTTTTTAATGTCTACCCATAGGAGTCACTAGAATGTACGTTTTGACCAAGGTTGGCATTTTCGTGGTGGGCAGCTTATATTTCAAATAAGTAGGGGGTCTACGTAACCAATTATAATTTTAGAAAAACCTAAAAATCAATCATTTTTGCCAAAACATTCCTCTGTCAGTCAGTTCTTACCCACTTTTCGGCTTAGAAGGTCTCATGGGACTCAAATGAGAGCCTTTGCTTCAACGGTGAAAAGACTCGTGACACTCGAGGCATTTTTAGGGACACATTTGCAACCCTAGCATAAATCTGAAGCTAGAAAGACCAATCAAACAACCTTTTAACAAATCATGAGAAACATGGCCTGGTACCGTGGAAACCCCTTTTTATCTTGATACTACCATTAACAAGACACTTTCCACCTTCAGCCTCAAACGTCAAGCCAAGAGGCGTCCATCCAAGATGGGAGACGAGATCTATCTCATTGGACCTTTAGTTGTAAGCACCAATCGACGGACTACTGTACAAGTCCAAGTCAGATCTTGCTGAGCCAGCACAATGGTGGATGTGCCAAATTTCGACCCACGATTTTTCACATTCGGCCAAACTTCAGAGGCCATCAGTCGCAAGTAAGTCCGGAGTGCTGGGATGCCAAAAAAAGTCGATGCCGGGGGACAAAGGCTCTATGAAGGTCAAGGATGTTCATTTCTTTTGTCATGTGGCACAGCAGAAATACTCTTCGAAAAGAAAGTTCCACATTGTTCTGAGATAGAGTTCTCAATCAATACTGGATCGAAATCTAGACAGATGAGGGTGCTTGATCCACTTTTCCGGTGCCAGACATCATTTAGGGCCATTCCTTCTTCACCATGGTATAAATGCATCGTCAAAGAACCGTAAGTGAAAGGCTTGGGAGCACGAAAAGAATTTTAAATCCTTTTCGGGACTTTTTTGTTGACTAGCATGACTATTACACTACTTCGGCTTTTACTCCATGTCTCCACTCTGTTCCTCCCATGTTTCCCTGGCACCGAGTGGAATTCTGTTGGACCACAGATGTCAAACTGAAAAAAAGAATAGAGAATACCACTCTCCACTCCTTTTACAAGTTCATTTGATATGGTGGAGGTGGAGCCCAGGGATATCCCAGGCTCTACATTCAAGCACTTCCCTTTTGTCGAATTCAGGTTGGACTTTGGCTGTAAAAATCTGTGGTTTCATCGGGCAAGTGCCCATGAATTTTTTATGACCTTGCCAATACGGGTTGCGCAGGCACCTTGTTCGTTGGCTGTCCAACTTTTTTTCGCTTGTTATTGTAGCCCTGGCTATTGTGCAACAAGACTTAAAGTAGTTCTCTCGCCTCTGAACTCAAGGTTGGCGTAAGCCTTTCAAATCCACGTAAATTTGTTAATAGCTTGTTTGTGAGCACGAGAATTGGAATGAAATACGTACGTATAGTGTACATGCACTCCTCAGTCAGTAACTGTCAAGTCCCTAGGATAAAAACGAGAGGCAATAAATGGAGAAGAACCAAGCCCCAAAGGCCGAAGCACATTGAGCTCGAGTGTCTGCTTATTGGGGGCGAGGTAAAGTACATTCATGAAAAGGAGAACACGAAGCTCTACATTGACTTTAGAGGCTCTTTTTGGTGGAGGGTTGAGTAGCAATCTACGACTTATTCAGGGAGCCAACCAAAACTCTTCCGGGTAACTGGCATTCAAGTCTTTTTTCTTTCTTTTTTCTGAACGTGCTCATTCTCACTCCTCTCTTTATACGTATACATGATGTACTTCTCTTCCAAAATAGTTCCTACGTCCTTGATGTCGGCTTCGAGTATTGATGGAATTGGAAAATGGACCTTATTATTACCAAAACTATGTACGTACACTTGTTCCAAAGCATATAACGATTGATCCCGATTAGTTTCCGGAGAACAAAAAAAATCAATTACCTAAATCTGTGAATTCAGGAATTATTATCAAGAAAAGTTCAAGCATGACTTATTCTGTATTCCATATGTAGCTCCTGTATTATACTGTGTTGTACTTCTTGCTTTGTTGGACAATGGCCATGACGCCAGAAATCCTTCAATGTGGGCAGAATCCCATGCGTGTCCATTACATTTTCTTCCTCGTTCCCATCATCCACATCAGCAGGGACTTTGTCTAGCTTTTCCTCGGGGACCCAAGGCCCTGGGGCTTCAGGGAAATGTAAGAAGGTGAGGGACATTCTTTTGGTGTGTGCAAACATCCTCGGTGGGTCTGTTTCTGTCAACGTTCAGTCGACACCGACTTTTGGTGGCGCTTGGGTTCAGCTCTCTGGAGACCATTAGGTCGTTCACGAAAGAGCCATATTCAGAGAAGCACCAAAGTGTGTAACGCCATCACTATCGAGGGCAAAGAGTAAGGCTAGTAGACCATGGGCCATGGGATAAATCCATGAAGGAGAGCGATCTCTCCAAATACTGAAGTGAGTTCTCGATCACAGAAGAAAGCGCGTGATCAAAGGAAAAGCCCCGATCGGTCTTTATCTTCGAGAACTTTGTCAAAAATTCCCTTTATCTTTGGATTGGATGTCATGTTTTCGAGAGGAAATTGGGGGGGAAGTGGGCCTCAAGATGTTGCATTGTTTTTCCAGTGATGGCAATCAAACTCTTGTCAACTTCCGGAATATCAAATGCATAAAACGGTTCCTTCATTTCCGGCAACGCGTGCAAAGTCTCAGCTAGATGATACACGTGTTTGGTGATACTGGCATAAGTGCTAGAAATGATGATTTGTAACGTTCAAACTTGATCAGGCTAATACAGAACTTCGAACATTTGTACTCCCTTCCCATTTTTGAGAAATTATCCACTTAACTGATTATCTTAAATCAATATTGTGTTTCTCTTGTTCCTGACCTTCATGAATCACGAAGGAAAAGAACTTGCTTATAAAGGGATTGCAACCAACAATTCCCCAATGTATGTTGATAAGGAATCATAATAGCAATCATTTTGTGGCATTTACCTTTGCAAATTGGGAAAGTTACCCCTGTCTCGAATTGTTCTCATTAAAAACGAAATATATGCATGATCGAAAGGAAGGCAAGATTGAATTTAAATTGTTTCATTATGGCAAAGTGAATTCGCTTCTATCTGAGAGTCTCCCAAAACAAATCGTGGATCACCCAAGGGAGGGTGATCATAAAATATAATGTATTGTTGCTTCACAAAGGAAGATAATAATGATGCTCAGTACATGCCTCTCTTCTCATCAATTCTCGTATACGATGTCACAATACACTTCAGCATCATCCATCAATTTAGAACCTCCATAGAGTTTCTCAAAGATCTCTCCTCCATCCTGGCCGAAATGTGGGGGCAATAATAAGGAAATCGATGGCTTGTCGTGACACAAAGGCACCCACTTTCTAAATGAGTACAAAGAAAACCCGTAAATCAAAGAACCTTTAAAACAAGCAATGTTTTAAAATGCCTAAATCCGTTTCGATTGGACTATAGACCTTCTAAAAGAACCATCGTTCAAACAGGTCAGTCATGCGGTGAAAGGGACGCCTACAATTTGAAGTAATTGTACACATTGATGAATTAGGTCAGCTTATGATTGCGGCTGTCAGGTCAACGAAATGATGGATTGCATTTAAATGGTCTTTTAAGTATCTCGTTTTAACCATTGTCAAGCTTTTACGAGCTGTTATTTTACTCAGATCACCTCTAACGTTAAGAGTACTGGAACTCGTTGACTAAAAGTTGGCATTGATGACGATCCCCGTTTGACAGGGCTCATTTATCTGCGACATGTACACGTAATACAGTACTATGACATATCGTTTCGAATGAATGATCCAAGCTTATCAGGGTTATGGAACAAAAAAAAAGCCATCATCTCTCTCAATTTACCCTGTTCCTCCTGAAAATTTGTCACTCGGGAAGCCAGGAAATATGAACGACTTGAATGGAAACGACTCTAGCGGATCCGATTTGTCTATCGTGTGCCAAGTTGCCTTGACCGAGACAAACATTCCTTCGCCTTGATTGAAGTCGAGTTGACATTTTTCTCACCAGATTTCTCCTGCTAGCAAAATCAGCCATCGAGAGGGTGTGAATTTCTCCTGAATGCCTCATTAGTTAGTTTCATGACTTCGTCTTGATTTCACTGTGAGTGAGCCAAAGGAGGGAGCAGAAAGGACAGCTTTTTTTGCCAAGCCACGCCTGGATGGACAGTTCAGAAAGGGATGAACTGTCGAGAAGTAATTGGGTGATTCGTGTTATTTTTCCGCGGAGAATGAATGAACGAACAAAGGACAACAGAGGCGATGAAACCAGAAGAAAAATGTGTCGAAGAATTTGAACTCTCTTGAGAAGTCGGCATTGGATTCTATTCGTGTCGGAACACTAGTCGACACACCCTGTGACCACACTTCAAGTCAATGTTGTTCCGAGCAAAAGCTACGATCTTCGGATAAAGGTGGAGCGCTCGTCCCTAGCTTCGTCATTCCTTCAGTGGTCCATGATCCGATAATAAATGCAAGAAGAACTCGTTGCTCTCGTCGCCACCGGAATCAATGTGAGAAAACGAGATCCACTCTCGGGCGCTCTTGGGTTCGATGCACTATTTTGATGGGACATGCAAATTCTTTGGCAGCGAGTCAAATTGATATTGTAGCACTCACTTTTGCCCTACAATTCAGCCCTTCGAAGTGAGTTATTCTACCTGGCTCGTTCTATTGGATTTGGTTGTGGAAAAGGGGTTTCAATTAAGGAGCGAGTTAAGCACTCCATTGATGAAATGATCCATATCAGAGGAAAGCTTGCCTCCCTTTCGATTTAGCTTGGGAAGCCGAGCCGAAAAGTGAAGTTAGAACCCGTTTTCAAGGGTTTTTAATAATTCAATGCTCCATTTTCTGCTGATGTTTCCTTCCACTTGAAAAGTTCCGAAAAACTTTCTGCTCAAATTACCTCCCCTCTTTCCTTTTAACTTGTGAGTTCAGGTTTTGACAAGCCATTGATTGGAAACTTGGTGGCAACGAACGAGTTGCGTCTACAGTACTTTGTATGATTAAATTGCTATGTTTAAAACCTACTAACTCGGTAGGTGATTTTGGCTATTAGTGATAAAAGATGGAGCCATTCTAAAATAGCCGAGAAAAGGAAATGAACGAAAAAGAGTACCTGCAAATCTGGCTAATGTAGTTGGAACAAAACAAAGTTGTTTTGAATTCTTCAGCAGATTGAAACTTTTCCAAGTCGAGGTTCTCTGGAGAGAATGAGAGAGAGAGAGAGAAAGACCTGGGCAAAATTCGTCATCAATAGATTATACTACTACTCTCAAACTCGAGTCTCCGGTAAATTCCAGCAAGACAACGACACTTCTTCGTTCAAAGAAGAGCAAAGATACTGAGGGAAGACTGGTCGTTCGTTCTCTTTGGCTTATCTAAAATTGTTCCAGATCCTTAAGTAATGGGAGTACTTCACTTGCACCAGAAGTGCAATACACTTTTCAATGTAATTGAGGCCAATGCATCATTCATTGTAGGTTCAGTGCAGCTCAGTTCTCTTGACGGTTTTGGTTTCGAGACATTAGAGCTTGAATGTCAAAACTTGCAAACACATGACTGATGATGACTGTTGTTCTGCATTTGGTTGCAAGGGGAAAAACAGGCATTTGCCAAGGTCAACAATGTAACTGGTTAGTGTAAAAAGACATTCTGCACTTCAAAATTCATGTGGTGGTTTGTTCTTACAAGTATTTTGGATAACCGACCTTGATAACACGGTTTCTATGAGATGATTCACACAAATACAAGGTTTATGTAATAGTTCATGGCATTAGCAACTACGTCACTGTTATCTCATCAAATATTAAAGAGGTAGGCAGTCATGTAAAACTAGAAGAAAATAAAGAAACATGAAATATGATTTTTCCCATAATAGCTTCTATTCTTCATCAATGTTCAATTGCTTTTAATCTACTTCATTTGGGCATCGTACAATTTTTAATGGTAAATTATTTCGATTAGACTTCTGTCCTTGAGACTGGTACTAAAGGTTGAACACGTAAAAATCCGGACATGAAAAATTGTGCCGTTCTCAGCGTGTGCAGCTTATTTTTAGAAACTTCAATAATATATAACCATACACAAGGGTAATTCTAATCAATGATACCAGCAAGCAGAGTTTTATCTATCTTAAAGGACCAGAGACCTTACTTTGCTCCTGACCCTAGCCATCAACTTCTGCACGAGGTCAGAATCGACCTTCCTGATTGCTCATAACCATTTAATATTGCATTCGACTTTAGATTTTACGGTCAAGTATGTTTTCTTCAAAAATCCTTTCACAAATGACCAAGTATCTTTAATTGGTGGCATTTGTGGGGTCCATTCTTTGGCTGCAATATTGATTTCATTTTGTTCTTACCTTTCCATTCTGCCTTAGCGTAGTGACAACTTGCCATTTTGGCCAAAACAATGCCTCTACATTAAGCTGTCTTTGATTGATGCGATCTGGTCAGCTTGAGCTTTCTAGGACCTTAACTCTGACCTTTTGAACAAAAGATTAAGATTTCTGATTCTCATGGCCACATCTCTGCTTGAAAGTTGGTTGATTTGCTTTAGAAATATCAAATAACTTTGGGATCACGAATGGATCATCATTTTTAACAATTCCATGGGTTTCTACATACTTAGGTTGTCCATGAAGCAGTTTTATACGTTTCAAACAACCGAATTTGTCAAATCAACTTTTGTCGCAAGATAGACTGGCATCCTTAGTTTCAAGGAATTCGTGCAGAATGAGATTTCGGCGATGTTCTTCTGAAGCCTCCAGTGTCAATTCTTGAAAAAAACCTTTTTTTAATTGAAGACATTTGTCACCAATGAGCAAGACGATATTTCAAAAGTGTATCCAGATATTTTTCTTGTCAACTTCAAACGTTATGACGACTCTTCAATGTCCGGATTTTTACATTTTCAACCTTTAAAAGCACGGTTCAAAAGATCACTTATATATGTAAATGCTCCTGACTGATGGAAAAATATTTGTTGATGAAATAGGTTCCTCTTATCGGAAAAAACTTGGTTCTGAAATAAGTTCGTCTTTCTGACCCATCTAAAACAACTAGAAGTGTACTTTGAATGACTTAAACATAATGTAAACGTCGTTCAAATCCCACTTGATTTATAGCACAAAATTACTAATACTGGTGGCAAAACTTACCTTCATAAACACATGTCACAGGCCAATTAGTCTCTAGATCAGCGGCGTGGGCCCCTTTTTAGCAACATTAATCTCATGATTGTTGGCCAATCTTCATTCTGGGCCCAAATCTCCGGATGGATTCAAGCTCACGATTCAATCCACAGTCTAGGTCACTTAGTTCATGGACACAAGTTCACGTGTCTGTGGGCCAAATAAATTGTGTCCATTTTATCACCTCACTTATTCTCATCCCGTCCCCAACACTCAAGGGAAAGAGAGGGAGAGCGACAGCGTTGTCTGTGCTCTAAATTCACCCTTTCGAATCCTTCCGAAAAGCGTTCCAATTCCGACTGACTCTTTGAGCCTCAGCGATGGAACATGGAACAACGCTCGACGCCTGAATGAGGTGGGAAAGCGATTGACTTGGCCTTGTCGCCCGAGCTGCTCAATAGGTATGTCGTACCTAGTCAAGATCGTTGTTCTTGTCAGTCTTCGCAGCTTGCGATCATTCGTTACATCTCGTACCGAGTACGTACTTGATCCCAGACCTGAAATGTGATGGAGGTGTCTCTTGTCATTGAAGCAGGGAAAAGGTATTCTTCTTTAACTTAACGGTGTTCAATAAACTTTCCTTGTCGTTGACCTACATGATCTCAAAGGTGCATGCACTCATACGCTAGAATCACTAACGTTTATAAAGCCTACTTTAGACACAATGTGTATGATCAAGGTTGACCACAATTTCTGATTTTGATGTGCAATTCACTCGTGTCCATTTCATTGAACTTAAATTGTCTGAAGAACCAGCCGTTTTGTATATAAGTAAAACTGCCATTTGCCGAGTATATCCGAAGTCGTTACTTTCGTCAGGTCTGTAGCACGGCCATGAAGTACGTCGAATAATGGCTTTACCGACGGAGAAAAAAGCTTTGAGGACATTCGATTGAGGTCCCACCAAGTGAGGTTGAGCCCCCGTTTCCTTTGGCTCTTAACGGAAGCCAGACTCTTTTAGATAGGAATCAATGACAATTGTTCCTTCAAATGGATGCTCTGTGTCTTGTCTTTCAACATTTGTGGGTCACTCACCAACTCAGGCGAATACTCGAGGATCTACGAAAACTAAGCAGGCCAATCACTTACAAATTTGCACTATTTTCTTGACTTGTCTTCACAAGCATCGGAGCTTAAGAGTCATTCTAGTCCAGATTTGACAGAGGCCATTTCTCACAGTGTGACCAAGGTCAAGAGGAAGTTTTGAAAGGTTGCCCGTGAGAATGGAATGGTTTAAGAGCTTCTTCCGATCAGAACCTCGTTTTTTTTCGAGTGAGTAGAACAAAGTCCTTGAAGGAACTTGGTCTTCTTTCTCTTTCTTTCTTTCTTTTCGTTCGTAAACTCCCCGGATCAGGGGAGTTTAATCCCAACTTAAGATGACAAAAAGTAGGAAAAATGAGAAAGAAAAGTCCGTCATGGAACTGAAAAAGTCAACCCCCTTGGTCTTTGCTGCTCTTGGAGATTCTTTGGAAAGAGTGGCATGGGGCAAAAGCTGTAATGTATCAATGGAGACGGAATCCCATTTCAAACTTGGTTCAAGCTTGTCAGAAAAAAGTGAAGCGTTTTTTCCTTACGGCAAGGGCGAGAGTCCAGCATATTTGACAATGTTTTAGGCCTGATCTTGCAATCTGCCCAGGGGCAAAAATTCTCTCCTTTAAATTTCAAGACAGAAAAAGACCTGGAAAAAGACTGCCACTTTAAACCGCATGAAGAAGAAACTTCTGAAGGAATGAAGGAACTATAGATATTCTTGAAACTGAAACTATGGTACATTGGTGAGGAGAGAAAAAAAAATCTTACTGCAAGCATTTTACCGACTCTCAAAACAACCCACATTTTCCACTAATTTAGCCTACCCAACGCGAATATACAAAACCACTGCCAATATGGAATACTTAATAGAGTATGCTGATTTAAGTTTATTATTTCAACTTCTCATTCCATAGATGAATTTATGTGGCCTCGGTTTTCTTGAAGTCATAGATGAATTCTTTTGTTTGCAGAGTTTCGTAGAGGACCCCCCACCCCGACCCACAAAATGTGAAAGGAAAATATTCAAACCAGAAGAAAGATGGTATCTCAAAACCTTCCCGAAGGATAATTTGGTATTCAAGGTCTTTCTTTCTAGTTAGGTATAGATGTACCTGTCGATTAACTTCTTTTGAAGAAGAAACCACGGACACCATATGGCTAACCTTTGAATGCGATCTTTTTGAGCTTACAGAAGGCTCTGGCGCTTTGAAAAATCCCGATAAAGTACTTTGTTGTTATAATGGCACAAAAGCCAGTCACAAACAAAGATGATTGAAATCCATCTATTAGAAATATTTTTGCCTCAAACTCTCCCCCTAAAATTCCGTAAGTTCCCAGTTTTTGCCTTATTTCTCAATTTTTTTCGAGAAAAACAAGAAAAACTATTAGACCGCTTAGAAACAACAGGAATTTCCCTTTTTTCGCTAAAATGGTACTGAATGGTCAGAATGGAAGTGAGCCATGATTTAAAAAAAATATATTTTTTTTTCGCTTTATCTAGGGTATTCCTTGAGGAGTCCAATTTTTAAGAGTGATAGAAAATATCAAACTCTTGGTTCCAAAAATTTGATGGAAAACACGAAAACATTCTTGAATCTCTTATCACTTGTTCTAAATTATATAAAAAAGAAGATATTCAATACAATATTTTAACATGCCTTTGTGTTACAATAACACATCTTGGGCTTTGCATTTCACATTTTTTTGCTTGCCCATAAAACAACTTCTCCGATCCCTGATTATAACACATGGTAAGTCCCCGTTTGTTCAATTCGTCCATGCTTTCTAAGGCTAGGATCGGATTGGCCGATAAACTTTGACTACTTTATGCCCCTCAGTGCTTCTTCGTTTCTTCAACTCCCTCCATTTTCTACTTGAAAGAGCACTTGTAGTAGAAGCCTCGGAGGTAGTTACATTACTTCTCTTGAATTATGAAGAAAACAAACAAGGAGCATTGGGAAACTGACTCTTTAGGGGCCGAAGTATTCGAGCTGTCCGCTAACATAGATCCATAAATTGTGTGCACGATCATCAGCACGACGGTAGAATTCAATCATTTGTGACGACATTACCTTGACGGTATGGCCACCGGCCGAAAGCACGAAAACTCCGACTGATTAGCCGATATTTTCATTGGACACATCGTATTGGTTGAATCGATCTCATTTCTTATGATTAACTGATAGCAAAAGTTGCTTTCTCAGCCCTTCTTCAATGGTCATGGATCAACCAGTACTTGCGACTGCATGCAATTAGTCGGAGGTGACATTTTGGTGGAGAGATGATCCAATTAAATGCAAATGAAGGCCACTCGACCTCGCTTGTGTGGGTCTTTTTTGTTGGGGAATGATTATCCAACCTTGGACTAATCCGTAGATTCAAAGCCAGATGCAGCTGATTGAATCATCAGATCTTGGTTCATCAGGAATGCGATGGATGAATGAGATAAGGAGGAAAACATTTTTGAAAGATCGAAGAAGCCATGGACGGCGCTCCTTTGATGTGCATTGAGTGAAAATTCAGTCGAAAAGGAAGAACGAGAAGGAGACCATTGGTTGGAAAAGGGATCCAAACAGGTGTAACCGGAGACCATTCATGTCATGAGATCTCGTGATATCTTGAGAGAACCAGGCCGATCGAGGACGAATCTCCTGGCTGTAGAACAATACACTCCTTCCAAGTTGCACGTACAGTACTAGTAGATGATAGACCTGATGCATGCTATTTTCCGATTCTGACAGAACTACGAAAGACGATCCGTCCAGCTCCCTGCTCCTCGTTCCAAGGGAGGTGAAAATGCACTTTTGAGCTGCACTTTGTCAGAGACCTGGGTGATCTCTCTTAGTTAGGCGAACTTTGCTTGAAGACGTTAAGTGCCGTGTAAATTAATGGGGATAAACTGCACGATTGCGACACTCCATGCAGCCACTCAAATTTCAAACGTTTTCAAGGATTAACGCATATGAATTGAGTGCGAACACCAGTTTCGCTCCGAATTTCACCAGTTCAGTTTCGTTCGGTCACACCAAAACCGGGTTACATATCCAAAAGCGATGATCGTGTCAATCGTTCTGCGACTTCATGGTGTAATGGGCCAATTACGTGTCGTCGTTGTTAATGTTGTAAGCCCACTGAGGTTGAGTCCGGCCAAGCATTAAAGCGAAATGGACCCACGAGATCGAAAATGCAGGAGCTCAATCGTAATAATCGGTGGGTAATGTAATGTGATTACGCCTCGACCAAAGGGTTGCTATTATTATAATTTACCTTTAGGGGTCCTTGCAGAATAGTTGAAAATATGAGACAAACCAATAATATACATACTACGTTCTATTCATGTTCATGGTTTCAATCCATGACGTCGAATCAACCTTACCTGGCAAGTCGAAACGAACGAGGATAATGTTCAGAATGGTCCAGCCACCAATGTCGATTGAATATGAATACTGCCAAGTTCCCGGAAGCAAATGTTAGAAATATCCGATGAAAGCCAAGGCCCCGCGGATCCCCTCGTTTTCCTTGAAATTATCTTTTCTCTCCCTCACTTTCGCCGAGAAAGATAACAAATAATGGCAATAATGATTATCAAGAATCGTTAGCGGACCAACCAACGGCACTTGCACCACTGGGCTAATAGAGCTCCTAAGCCGCAAACCGACAGTGAAACACTGCTTGCCCCGCTCTTGTTCACTCGAGGCCGTTGGCTAAGATCAAGATTACTGGCCTAATAAAAAAGCGGACGGAGGTGGGGAAACAGGAGGCTCAAGGGGGTCAGAACGAGGGAACGAGAGAAAAAGCGAGAGAAAGCGAGAGAGAAAGAAGTCTCTGGCTATTAGGGAATGGGACAGACTTTTCGGAGGGACATGAGACGGGACGTGGGACTGCAGGGAGCTGGAGCCGTTCTTCGAGGCCAGGGACGGACGAGTGTTCCCTGACTCCCTCACTCCCTTGGCCTTGTGCTGAGCAGGCAGCCAAGGAATGAACCACGAACGCAATCAAACACAAGAGAAGAGGAGACGACGAGCGGGAAAAAGGGCGCGCGCGGGAATGTTTAAATGAGCGAGACATGGCCTAGTTGGAGGCCATGTTGGAGGCCATGAGCTCGGGTGCGAAGCAAATATGTTTGAAGGCTTTTTCTTGTCCAGTCTCACCGCCTCGAACTTGTGTACACTTTTTCCCTCTCTGGACGGTGATTTTGATTACCTTGTCTGAGAGCACTATCAGATTAGGAGGAAAAGTTATGACTGAATAACGACAGACCAATCTGCACTTGTTTCAGGGATCCGATCCACCGGAGCGATCATCATGGCATGGCAAATGGACCAACCCTAATCCGAGACAACGATGATTCAAAGTCAGGGCGGATGTGCCCAAGTGCCAAGACTTGTCGAGGTGCAATCTAATACAATGATGAAGTTGGTCCCGATCGTCACACCTTGAGCCCGCTATCGTCTCGCGTGAATGTCAGTCAGAGCCAAAAAAAGTTTCCCACCATTGGCCTTGCATCTTTCACAAGTCACAGCACGAAAGGCTTTGGTCTTTTCGGTCCTTTTCTTCCATTTTTCTACCTTTTTATGACGAAGAAAACTTTGTGGTGCTTTCTCGGCATTCTTGAACCCTCCGGATGGTCGTGCGTACTCTTTTGCCAACAAATAGCCTTTCTCGGGGGTCCCCAGCCATGAAAATCATTCCGGTTAAACAAGCAAAGAACCATCTGAAATTCTGAGAACGCAAAGTGGTTCCACGTTTCTCCCCCAAGCCAAAAGAGTGCAAGTGGAATCCAAGAAGGACGCTCATACCTTACTTCCGTCCAAACTACACTGGTAAGAGAGTAATAATAGGCCAAACATTGGTTTTGAAGGTCAAGATTGAGTAACTAAAAAGTGATCAATGTCAATCAATGAACTAGTCAAGTGGTTTGTTTCGCGGAATCCTGACGTGTCACCAAGGTCTGCGGGCTCGCTTTTTTTTCTCGTTCTTGGAGGCAATGGTATCCAAGCACTAAATTGAATCACGCCCAAGACGACCATAAATCTTATCCCGGCAAGAGAGGCGATTTCTTTCTCAGCGACCCAGTAATACCTCATCAGTTTCCGGTTTCTCTCTCCCCTCTTCCCCTTTGGCGTGCAGACTTAAAACCCTGGTTGTGCAGTTCCATTTACCCAATGGCACAAGCCCAAAGGAACTAGGTAATTCTTTTGGCAAAAAAAGAAGCCTACAGAGTTTCCTAGAATTCTCAAATGTGGCACATATATTTATCATAATCTAATTCAATCATCATACAATGATAGAGAGAATATGACTGAATACATAACATAAAAACAAGAGATGATTATAAGGAGGAAGCAAAGCATAATTTAGATCAAGGTCGTTGAGGGTGAAGAAGGAATGAAGAAAGAAACAGGAGATAGAAAGAGAATGAGCCGAAATTCGAAATTCAAGACGATTGTGTTAAGTGTGGCCAATCCCATTCGATGGAGCAAAATTATCGATTATAAATATTATACACACAAAAAATTCTATCAACCCGTGCCCAGTTTGATACTTCATCTAAAATGTTGTCAGTGATTTGCTTCACCTGTTCTTGAGCCAAAACCATGGGAACCTCTATTAATCTGTAGCCGAGTAGTAAGGATAGCTTTGTGAGTGGGCGTTGAAGGGCGGAATCATTCCAGGATGTCGCGGTAATTCTCTTCGGCGGTAGTTTAACGGTACAGGAGGGGTGGGGCACACGTTATACCCATTGGCCATTGGAAATGGACCCCGAGGCAACTGCACCTTGGTGGCCAGATCTTCGAGCTTAAACTTGAAATTTCCAGACTTGCGCTCCCAACTTTGTGCGTCAAAGTATTGATACTCTCCGAATTGTTCGGTCGTACTCGCGTACTCCGGAGGACAATTGGGTTTCCGGGAGATCCAAACGCCTTTCTCCTATGAAAAAATGAGACATAAATATTGAGATATGGATTTCCAATCGACCGAAACCCACTCAGAAGCTCGCCATCGATCCATAAATTTCTTATTAATGGAAATTCATGCCCGACCAACCAACCAGAAGATCTAGTTCTAGTAAAAAACGGAATGTGTACGCTTCAACATTTTCAAAGGTTCGGTAGGAGCAAAAGCGGAAATCGAGATAATTTGCATACCCTTAAGAAACGCCAGCCCCGATCGAAGAGCTTGGCCGCGGCTTCCAGTTGTAGAATGTCGCCCACAGCCGTGTAGAAGAGGAAGAAAAGCAGGTCGGTGGGCAAGTAATGCGACCATTTCCCCTTCAGACATCCGGACAACTTCCAGGCCGTGTAGTACTCCTCGGGCACATCATGGTCCAGATACAGGGTGTTGAATTTGGAATTAAATGGCGACTCGAAATGGGGCAATAATTTCGGCCCGTGGAACCGGATCGCCTCATCAGTGAAGCCCAAATCTTCTCGGCTAACAACCGTGGACTCGTAGGGATCATTGGGACGCTTCCGCCGAATGCGGCTGTAATGGGTGGCCTGAATGTTCTGGAGCAGGCCCCTCAAACCAAACTCATCCGCTCTGCAATATTCAAGCACACATTCATTGGACAATGGAGGGCTCACTCCATGATCAACTGGTCGACTGGATCAGAACTACCTTAAAGCCGTGCCATGCGAGGGCGGCGTGGTTCCCACGGCTCCATACATTGAGGCCGGCGGCGGAGGCATCGTGGTCACATCAACTCCAAATGGAGGCGGAGGTGCAAACTTGGTCACTAGATTATTATTGATACTACTGTGCGGGATGTTGTTGTTGTTGTTGTTAATATTGTTGTGGCTGACGATGATGTTATTGTTATTATGATTATTTCTGAAGAACGGGGTTGACAAGGAACCCCGGGGGGTAAAAGGTGGGGAGTTGGGCTCGCTTGAGGCGCTAGAGCGTGGGGCAAAAGGCTTGCTCAATGGATTCAGACACGAGTGGGCCGAGGGCATGGAGTCGGCCGATTGCAATTGGAACATTTTGATGAGCCTCGAGAAAGGGGGGAGGACAACCCGAGCGAGGAAATACAGCGTAAGATGGCGGAATAATCCTCCAGCGAGGTTCACGGACAAAACTGCACCATCAGGTCACCTGTTTATATAACTTGATGCGCAAATAAGAGCAGGCTTACAAGCTTCAACCGGTCTGACGGGCAAAATCGATAACCCATCCTATATTTCTAGCATGTACATTGCTTCGAAATAGTCAGTGAATTCAAAGAAAAGGGTAAAAATGAAGGTAATATAATCCAACTCTGGTTGAGATTTGTTTTAACATATAAAAGTAAGAATTTATTCTTCGAAGTTCAAGTTAGTAAAAACGTTATTCAGCGTGGATTCAAGGGCCTCAACATCTTCGAAAATTTATTATTTTCCAAGGGAACTAATTTTGCTTTTCAATTGTGCTTTCAGTGAGTTAATGTTGAATGAAATTCTGGCATTTTCACAGTTCGAAAAGCTTATTTTTGTTTCAAAAAATGGTGTTCAAACTAAAGAACTAAATACTCTCACCGTTCTTAGAGGAACTAAGAGGGGTAAAATCCTGGATTTTTTCCAATTGATTTGCGAAACTCCGGCTTTCTCAAAATTTTCGTACTGCCTTAAACTATGTCTCGAGAAACCTCTTTTTTTTCTCTTATTTTTGGCTTGGTCGTACATTCGCCCATTTGGCTTCACAACTTCAGGTGAAAATTGACAAAACAACCCCCTCTTTTGCTTAAATTGCAGAAAATAACATTCTGGCCAAGAAACAGTAGTCATACCCGCTTGTTACAGTGTTACAGTTATCTTATTATCAATGTGGGCCAGTCTTCTGGAGTTCATGCTAAGAAGGGGCTTTTTAGGCAACTTTCCTGCAGGTAATGCTTACGAAAAGGCGAAAGGTTTCGTGAGGCGTCAGTCAACATAAAACACGACTCTTGAGCAATCCAAAATTTGACAAGTCAATAGGGCTTCACCTTCCATTGTTTTGGAAATTTGGCGAGATTTTTGGTCCAAGGGCGCCTGAATCTTGCCCTCATTTGTGATGTCAATTAAGTAACAACTTTTTAACCCTCAAAAAATTCAACGCATTGAAATCATGGAAACGATAATCTTTGAAGAAAATTGAAAATCAACATTTTTCAACATAGGCATGACTCACTCTACTTGAGGAATTTAGGGGAGTGACGTTGCCTTAAAAAATCGGACATTGTCAGATTGGTTGCCTTCCTAATTAGTTAATTAATTCTGCACAAAATGGATCAGTGATGAACACATCTTTTTATGCATACGCAACATTGATGTCATAAGATATGACCCTAATGTGCAGGTTTTTAGTTTTTTAGTTTTTTCTGTAATAACAACCAAGTGACACATCTCCAATTCATCCATAAGCAATGCAAGACTGCAATTCATTGGACCTCTAAATAACATAAATGTGTTAAAATGTTTCAAAAAATGTGCTAAATAACATAAGTTATTTTTCAGATTTATTTGCGTCAACATTTAAACACAAAGATCCTGAATAAATGTAACTAAAGCTCACAATCAACTTCTTCCTTTCGACAAAATGAAATCCAAGCACTTGACATCCTTACATTTTCAAATGTATGCATGAATTCATAGCTAATTTTATTTTAAGAAAAGAAAAAACTTGCCACAAATTATAAGATACTGCATTGCATATCTAGAAAACCAAATGTTACAAAGAAATATATTTTAGCTTTTCATAAATATTCTACCATTTAAATTAACACTTAATTTATCAATATTCAATGCGATAAGATATGTCATCACAAAAGTGTATGTAACTTTTAGAAACTTACAAGCTATGATATGTTAGTAAGATTTCACAAGTAGGTGACGTCAAATTACCTATTCAGACATTTCGGCAAGCCATGGTATCAGCAAACAAACGTGCCTGCCAAAGTTAGTGATGCAAAATTGGCGTTTCAAACTAGTTTTAACGTAACTGACCCCTCCTTAAAATGCCATATGAAGGAAAGGGCAAGCTTCACAAAAACGTTTTTGATGCCCCAAACTTGCATTACTGTCACTGGTACCAGCAAACAGACGAACCCAGTTTGGCAAGCTAGCATTTTTGAAGCTAATTTATGAAAATTAGCATTTGTTTAAGGCCCCTAGCATTGGAATTTTCTTAGCATTGGACTAGTTTTAGCGATAGACTTTCATTATTTACATAGTCCAAGCATTTTGAAATCTTGTCTAGCATTATCCTAACATTATTTCACTGAAACAATGACCAAAAGGGAAAAAAGCAAAAAAAACTCCCAATGGAACTATATTTGGCGGCGTCAAAAATGTTTTTTCAATGGATCCCTTTCCCATTCCATGAAATTGATACGCTGTAGCAAGGAGCTCTCTAGACATGGAGGTGGACAGTGGCCAGAGGACAGACAACGAAAGGTCAATGTGCACTAGCCACTCAGTAGGTAAAAAAACGTGCGAGTTTTATTAAAACCTTGCTATTCAGCTCAATAACGTTTAACACTGTTATTTTTGTCACCTTGTCTGGTGATATGTTTTTTATCAAACTGGGTGTATAATGTATGAAATACCCAGAAATGTAAAATTGCCAATGTACTACACTATTCTATTGAATTCCTCCCTTTTACCACCATTCTACTTATGGTGATTACTTGAACCAAAATCTAGTTGCTTCTGGCAGGTACACAAGCTTTCAGCCTTTAAAAATATAATCTAATAAGTGTCATGATATAAGCTCTGGTACCTTATTAATTCTGAAAGATGGCAAACTTGAAGAATCAAAACAAAGTTGTGTTAACAGAAATATGTATAAATTAAATATGCATTTAAAAAGAGGTAACTCAATGGGCTTTTCCAAATGCATTCCATAATCAAAAGATCAAACAGCATTAAGTTCACACCCACCATTTACATGAATTCAATATGCATCAAGGGTAAACTGATCATTTTTTAGTTTTCTTCATTTCTTCCATTTTTTGAAGAAAATTATGATTGATGTGGTTATAGGCCAGGTCACCACGCAGGCCAACATCTTTACAGTTTAGGCTCAAAATATGGAATGGGGTCAAGGGACAACACTTTTGAAGGAAATGCACAATTGACATTCTATTACACAGATTCACAATTGCAAGCTGAGACACACTCACTCACAAATACTCGCTGCATGCCCAATCATATGTCAATAATCTCAACTTGTTCAAGCAGGTCAACCTCTTTCTTAGTTTTAATGAATCCAAATCAAACTCCCTAGGTTGCTTGCATCCACAAATCCTGATGACAGGTCTTTGGTCCTTGGATGGCCAATTCCTGGGAAATAAGGATGAACGGTCTCTGGTCTGCAAAAAGTAAGGCTACTTGGGTCACAGTTGGGGACACCTTGTCCCCAATGAAGGATCATTCTTGCTTTTCTCTTCAGTTTTGAGTCCTATCTGGATCTTGTGATACGATGTTTTCAAACGTAGAACAGACAAGCAGAAGATATTGGATTTGATATCTTCAATGGCTCTAATCCAGTGTGAGGGGACGGGTTGGGTGGGCCAACTTCTTGAAATGGTTTGACAAAATGGTAGTGAGGTCAAACCCAAGGGCGGGCCATTAAGTAGTAGTCACACACAATGGTTTATAAGTGGATTTCATTTCAGATTTCATATATAGGACCTGAGAACGGTCGCTTCTAATTCAGCCCTTTCAATGTCTCGCAGCTGTTGATTTTTAGGGTGACTATGTGTTCAGGGTAGAACCGTCCTTCGGCGTAGCCACACAGTGATTTCCATTGGATTGCTTACTTTATATTGAGCAAGCAAAATGATTTATTCTAATTGCTTCTCAATTCAAAGGGAGATTAAGGCAAATTTCTGTTTGTACCCAAACTTTTGGCACACAAAAAGATTTTGTATTGGCTAACGCAAATCAAAAAATTTATTAAAATGGTCAGAGCGTGTTTAAGGACGGAGTACCAAATCTCAAGTAAATGTAAGTATGGGTTAATTTCACTCTAATATTCAAATAAACATGAATATTTTGGTTAGTTTCATTGTATACCAAAAAGTATTCCCCCAACACATTTGAGCTGAACCAAATCACAAGATTCAAATTTAGCAAAACATTTTCAAAATAGAAGAGATAGATAACAATTGAGCTCTATGGATAAAGAAACTTATTGCAGCTCTTGGCAATGTCCGCTTTGAAGTATGATGTAAGATGAAAAAAAAAATCTTATATTCATGATCTAATATCACCCAAGAAGAACATTTTTTGGCGATAAGAACAATTATAATTGTGTGCAAAAAAACCTGCTTCAAATCTTAAAATACACTTTTGCTCAAATAAAACTTGTCACTTTTTGGTTTCCCTTTCTGTCTCAGGGCTCAAAATTAGAAGATTATCATAAACAGAACAGCATTAGCTTTTACTGCGAGGTTTTTCTTTAGATTTTTGTGTTTTGCAAAAACAAATTTCAAAGTATATTTTCAAAATATTGCCTGAACATACCCTTTATGAGCACCATGTGTAAAATGCTTCTCTTGAAAAAGTAACATTGTTCCAGCATTTTCGAATTCCAGTTAGCATTTTTTTTCAGCATCGATTTTGTACGAGCTAGCATCGCTGACTGAAAAAAAACTGGCCAGCCTGAACGAACTTGTCACAGCTTTCCTAAACGTCCCCATACTGGTACGCAAATATATCTAGCAGGAAAGTAAATTATTGAGCTTTCAAAATTAGCATCGAAAATTGCTACCTGACCAGCCTGGTTGCAGCTCCCTCTTTGCTGACTTTCCTAAACAGAGAAACGGGCGTTAACGATGTCAGCACAAATTTCGGGAGGTCATTGGGGCACCATCAAAAACAGAACGGGTACTAAATTCCCAAGGTACAAGTCTCAATTTTAGACAAAAAAAATTCTGAGGCTTCAAAAAGTCTATTGTAAAACATAGAAAATTCTAAAATTCCCCTACAAGGAAAAAAATACAAGTTAATAAGAAAATAGATATGGACCCCGATGATCAAAATGCAAGAAATATTCTAAAATGAGAAAAAGGGAAGAAATAAAATTGGAAATGTTCTAACCTTTTTCGAAGTCTGGTCATCACCAAACCTGCCAAACAGAAGGAACTCCTTGCGATTAGTTTGCAAAGAAACTCAGATTCATCAACATTGCCCAAGACTCATTTCTTAGCCTATACATGGACTCCATGGCCTATAATTGATTTCTACAAGTATCTAGGCATATTACGAGCATGGTTGTTAAAAAAAAGCATTTTTGCGGACTTCCTTACCGCTTATGGGAATGGAATTCCCAGGAGGTCAAGACGAAAACCTTATTCATTTCACTTGATTTTATTTTCATATATTATTCGATCAACCAACTAATTAGACTTAGCGGATCTGGCTAGAGACGCTGGATCTGGCCATCCCTTGAACATAGGGTTGATCAGGCATTTCAGTCAAAAGCAAGTCTGACTTAAATCCTGTTACTGGATCAACACCAACGTACTCCCTACGAATATTTTGATGGCAGTAAATTGAGCAATCAAGGCCTGAGAAAAAAGATAGTTGGACTTGATTGTTCTGATAAAAATGGATTCTGGTCACTACAATTAAGCTTAAAACCTGGGTTGGAACAAAGCTCATGAATGCGTCTGAAAACGTACAGTATCACATACTAGTGCTGGGGCAAGTCCGGACTCGAGTCCGAGCTTTTAGTTCAATTTTCATTGATTTTCCTCCGTTTCCTTTGAAAAATGAAAATGTTCGCAAAATCGCAGCACTATTTATCCTCTTTCGCCCATTTTAATTTCCCGAACGAAACTGATCATCTTGCTTTTTGCTTTCATCTTTCAAGATTGCACCTCTCCAGCTTTCAAAGTCAAAATGCTTCAGTACGTGGCCAAAACATCAAGTAGTGAATTTGATAGCTCAAAGTGATTGTTGCCTTACTTAAGCACCAACACTTTGAAGAGTTCTGTTGCACAATAATTCAAAATTCACAATGAGGTGAGCTGTATTTGATCAAAGCAAATATTAAAAGGAAGTTGGTGGTGATTCATGGTAAGATTAAGGCCTAAATTGAGAATGATCAGTTGAAAACGTTAAAGCCAGTTAAGATGACATATAAGGCATGAATAAGTTCAAGTCATGCTCCATTGTAGGGCCTCTCGCTTTCATACAAAGCAGAGAAAAGAAAAGAAGAAAAAAAATAGAAAAAGACCAGAGAAAGAATTTGTGTGCCCTTGTAGATAAAACTTTTTGCATTAATACGGAAAGTGACCTTTTTTCCAACATTTTACCTCATTATTCGGTAAAAGTAAATAGAGCAAACATAAAGCCGATCAGAAAAAGTCCCTGGTATGGTACAAGTATAAAATATAGAGCTCCTTGTTCATTTCAATTTGAAGGTCAAAAATGTTTATAATTTTACTTTTTAGGTCTCTCAGAAGAGTTGGTGGTCTTTTTATGGTGTTAGAATATATCAACAATAAGTTGTTCAGCAAAAATCATGTTGTCCAAATCAGGCATCGTAGAGCACCTTCTCCTCCAACGTTCGTTTGTCAGAGAAGGCAGAGCAGAATGAAAAGGACTATAGCATCTGTATTTTTTTATATTTGCCAGTTCCCTAGCATTTTTATTGCACTTTTCATGGGTTTCACTAACCCTACAAAGAATGTAATCCCCAATAATAATTAATGAAAGATTATGATAAGTTAAATTGTAACGACTTAAACTTTTCACAATATTTGATTTACCAACGAATTGAATATATCAAATTCAATTTCTTTTCTTCAGTTTGGGAAAGTCTGCAAAAAAGATAGCTTTTAGTTGAGTCACATCTTTACCGTTATTGGTGTGACCTGACCGTAAGCCCCAGAAAGGATTCAATTGTTTACCATGGCATCTGTAACAATTGAAAACGTGCCCTTATTTCGAACATTACGAGAAAAAAATGTTAGTTTCCTGTAAGCTCAATGGATAGCCTAATAAGTACAGTTGGGTGCCGCCATTTTGTAACACATGAAAAGACAACAAATAGGCTAACAGGGACTAAAAATGACCTTTTCTCCAATGAAACAATTCTTTTTAGCATTGTTGCATTTTTTGCATATTTGCACCTTTTTGATTATTTTCACATTTTTCAGTTTATACAGTTTTTTTCGGGTTTTCTCATTTTTTTAGCATTTTTCTCAACTTCAAAAAATCATTTCGCCTAAAAAGGCAAATTCTTGCGTGTCTACTCGTTAGTGTCGCAGGAAAACGTCAATTTTTAGGACTGTTTGAAATAAAAATGAAACCGTTACTTTGTAAAGTAGGATCTTGATGAGGCAAATATCCAAAGTTTTAGTCAAAGTAATTTGTAACGAGTAACGCCATTACGTTTTTTGGCGAGTAACGGTTGTGTGACGTTTTGGCCAAAGATATTGTAACTGTAATCCGTTCCTTTTATTGAGGAACGACTAACGCCCTGAGATTGGTTAAGCTAATATGCATATGCTTTCACTTGCTTAAGCATTTGACCTTTGCCATTGCTGCATTTAACAGATTAATGGATTTTTTTTTACTTATATTTATATACTGATTATTCAGACATGAGAGTCCTCAGCAGGAGCTAGCCCTGAGAAAGAATGGCAGGGAGACACCCTGCATATTTTTTGACTTCTTTCCTATTTGAGCACTACCTGGGTTGCCTTTTTGGTTTAACACGCCACTTTCTATAACTCAGAGCTTGACTCTTAGATGGCAGGACAAAACACCATCACAAAAGCGTCATAGCGGCCGGATTACCGTGATTTCTTCTCACCTTAAAACCATATATTAAACTATTGGAGTTAGTTTCATGGTCGATGAAATTGGAACACACCATAAAACCTACCTTGACCAACTGTTTAACTTTTGCTGCTTTATTGGTCCATAAACATGATTGTTTTTGTGTTCGTGAATCAGTTCATCCTTAATCTATTCATAGATGGACAAAATATGTTGAATCTCGAACTGATAAAAACATTAGCTCTTTCAAATCCGCCATCAATCAGTCGCTGCCCAGTTATCCCCTGTGATATGTTGTTTCCATTTTCATGCACTAGTCACTAATCCAAGCCTGATATGTGTACCATGTACCAAAGATGACCTCACCTTAAAAGTACTTGTACTTATAAATACATTCAAATCATGTATAGCATAGCGTCTTCTTTTCAGCAAGATTTATTAACATTCATACACAAGATGTTGATGATACGAATGTGTACAAGGTAATAAATAAGAGTATAAATAATAAGGAGATATAAAACTGGAAGGCAGCATGTCCAGATATAATACATAGAGTCGAGTTTTTGACATCTGTGAGGAACCCTGTTTTTTTGGAACCTTTTGATCCGATACCTGCCTCTGGTTTACAAACTAATAAAGCCCATCAAGGTTGTAGAAAAGAAAGTGGCATTTTGAAGTAGACAATACAGCATGTCTATGAGGGTGGGGAGAGACCTGCGCAGATGATTTAAACAGTCCTCGTTTCCAAACTTTGCGCTTGATCAAGATGAGGACCAAAGGAGGAATAAACTTGGAAGAGTTTGAAGTAGAACGAAGATATGAGTGTTTTTGAATTCTCAATGCTTTTCAGTCACGGAACTATCCAACTGCTTAGGGGATGTTCAATTGTGGGAAGTTCTGTCGAGCAAACTGGATGTGTCCAGGCACATCCTCGCAAATGATAGGTTTCTCGTGGTGACAGGCCACGTCGTGCCATTTAATGCCGTCACCGTAAAAGTTGTTCAAAACGGCCAGACAAGATTCAGAACCTTCACGATTATCAGGTTGATGTTCTCCCGCCCTGAAAATATTGTTGAGGATGATAAAGATGAGATTATTTCTTAAAGGTAACTGACTCACCCTCCAGTGCCGGACCAGTCGTGGAACTCATTCAAGGAGTTAGTTGGAGCAAGACGGACCTGATTTGCCGACCAGAACCATCCGTTGATATCCTTGGGGAAGAAATCGGGCCTATCACAGCCGTCAAAATCACAGAGACGGCCAGAAGTCCAGGTGTAAGCAACTCCTGCAATTGAAATAAGTTTTGTGTTCTATTTTGTTTGTTGTTTTACTCAGGTTAAGAATATCACCCATTGATGCATCTCAATATTAGGTGTCAGATGAAAAAAATGTCCACATTTTTTTGGATGCATTATGCCAAGTCTTACGAACCACACTTTTTTCTTCAATATTTACCTCCCATGTGCGACTTCAAAAACTCGTACTCCTCGCGGGTCTCAATGGAGACAAGATCCATGCAGCGTTTGCGGCAGTAGTTACGGGCATTGAACCAATCCCACTCGGCAGTACGCAACTGAGGGTCATCGCTCTTCCAGGACATCCAGTATCTTTGTCCATTGAAGTTCTCGTTACCGACACGGTTGACTCCTGAAATGGAAGTGTGTTTGTGTTATTTATGCCCTTTTAAATGAGGCTCGACATTGCGGAAATATCATCGTCCCATAACTCTTTTTTCCGAATCTTAGCCAAACAAAGAAACCATCGGGAGAAGTACTAACGAGCTGGTCTTAGCCCCGGGTCATTATTTGTCTTATGGCGATAAATCTAAGCTTTGTATTGTGCTAATAGAGATGAATCCCACGATCGAGGAAGTACAGTCCAAGGAACCCACGAGGTTAAGATGGCCATAAAAAGGTTGCTTTTCGCTACACGGATGTCACCACATCAACACACAGAGTCTAAAATGTGGGTGTGGTCATTTAAACTCAACGCCAAATGCCATAAAAATGAGTTGGGGATAAAGGACCTTTCCCATTAATCTATCAACATGACAGGACCGTTGTGGAGAGGCTCACCAATTGAATTATCCACCGCGTTCTCACGAATATGAACCTATCAACCGCAAGATGTTGCGGTTGGCTATTGACCCTCCCGCCAATTCAAGCTCTGACATTTTCAATTTGGACTCAAAGAGTACATGCCTTCTTGGCACTCCCCCCAATGAATTTACCTTCGAGCAATCTTTTCAGTATCGAATGTTCATCGCCTCGAGGCAACATACGCACATTCACTCTGGCGAGGCCTGCATGAATCTTTTGTCCAAAAAGAAGAAGACAGGATTGCTCTACTAGAGCACTATCTAGTAGTATGTTATGTCCGTAGTTCATTCGACCCTGCTTCTAGCTATTACTTGGCTTAACGGTATCGACCGTAGGGCGTAAAATGTGTTTGCAAAAGGCTTTGAAGACAAAGGCGTCCAGATAACCAAAAAGCAATACATGGTGAGACACTATTTGGCCCTGCTGAGCGAATAAGTTATGATTTGATACAATTCAACACATGGGATTGGCTCGTTGTTAAGTGGTGGGCAACGGATGTCCAAAGATTTGTAATTGGTCCTGCAAGCAATCTTGGCACCATTTCAATTGTATAATTGAATGAGGAAAACGCCCTCTGATTCTTCATAGCTTCTGTGATTTCCATCACAATAGGAAGAAGTTTTTTTTTTGGTGCTAGGCATCATGGAAGCAAACATATGAGGCCCATTGTCCATCAGACGGAATGAATTTAGGACTGCCCAAAATTTGACCTTTGTATAAAAGCATTCAGATATTCATCACTCACATCATTATGAGCTTCCCACTTCTATCTAGAACTTGTTATTCTATTGGCACGATAACCATCTGACATTTATTCCGTCAAATCTGAGATCATGTGAGCTTTCCAATTGATTCCCTGTCAAGCTACCGTTTCCGAATCTCGTACGATGGCTCCTAATTGCTTTAGCATTCGTTATGATGGTAAAGTCATCGCCGCATTTGAATGAGATGATTGCTGGTTATTTACCAACTTCCATTGTGTGTTTTTATTGAGGAAACCACAGCAACGGGTGTTTGAACTTCCAATATAACCAAACCATACGCAGACAAAAGAAGGAATTCGAGCGTTATCGGGCTATGAAAAGGGCACCAGGTAAAAGTGACTGAGGCCCTGGCAAACACGTTCTCGCTTGAAATGAGGAAACAAGAATGTTCAAGAACTTGTACTGTTTTGTTGCCCCGCCCTGTGGAATGTCAGGAATCTTTGTTTTCAAACAACCAAGTGAGTTGGTAGTTTTGCAAATGAGTGAATGACGACGTTTTGCTTTTCATGGCTGAAATACATTGAAGGTAAGTGAAATATGCCAACGAAATTGGTTTCATTTGCGATTCGTGCACCACCATCAACCGATCAAATTTGAACAAGAGTCAGGCTTGAGCGATCTTATCAGAGCGCTGGAATTTGGTCACTATTTATGATGCGATGAAGGGCTTTGAGGAAATGGTACCTCTACTCTAGCTTGAAATATCACAAAATAATAGGATCCACAGTTGCAAACAAATAGTAAATCAATGAATTTCGATGAATTTGGGACCAAAAACCCAGACCCATCAATCAGATGGAAGGCAATCCCCCATTTAGGGCACCAAATCAGCCTAAGGGTTCTGGATATCAATCATTCATCCAAACTATCTTAACTTGTACCCTCATTTCTTGAGGGCAAGATCACTTTTAGAATAATAAAACACATTTAATTATTTTAGTCTACAGTAGGGTTCCTTCTCCAGCCTTTTTGTTGTTCGTTATCAATCACTTACTC
The DNA here is from genome assembly GCF_007210705.1 of Tigriopus californicus. Taxonomy (NCBI): domain Eukaryota; kingdom Metazoa; phylum Arthropoda; class Copepoda; order Harpacticoida; family Harpacticidae; genus Tigriopus; species Tigriopus californicus. Next base: position 13,175,113 of record NC_081440.1, on the reverse strand, counting down.
TGTTGGCACAAGAGACCATCGGGGAAGCAAAGGTTACCAGTCTTCTTGACGGGATCGCGACCGCAATCATCAGGGAACGCGTTATCAATGCCTGTAGCCACGGGCTTGATGGTGCCCCCGGTCTCATCTATGTTGCCTTTTGTCGAGCCTCGAAAGCTCGGTTGTCCAATGTTTCCTCCATGATGATCATTGCCTCCAAACATGGTCATCACGGGGCGGAATACATTTTGAACTCCTCGATTGAAGCCTCGGAAAATGTTTCGGAAGAATTGAGCATCGCTCAATCCACATGAGAGCAAAAGGACAAGAGCAAGGAGCGAGAAGGACCTCATCTTCACTGATTCACTTCCAACGAATGACTGACCCCAAGGAAGGTTGAATGAGCCAACAATGAACACTCGGCCCCCAATAAGCAAGTCAAGATCCCGAGACTGTTACCAATACATGCGCAATCCGTATGTATTACACACAAACGAGAGATACGAAGGAGCCGCCCAGTTGTGGTGACGGTCTTGGTCAAGCGCCAAGACTCCCCCAGACAACACAACTGTTTCCCCGAGGAACGTTCTCACAATCCCTCCAATCCAAAGGGAAGCTAGACCAAGTGAAGCCAATCGCAGATCGGGATCTTTCGACGCGGATTCACGTGGTTGACCAAAGTTTGTCAGATTTCGAGTGCGTACCATCCGCGTGTACTTAGGGGCTGTTGCACCATACGCAACAACTACCGTAGAACCGACCGTACGCCAAGCCCTGCGTCAATCGAAAGCTCCATATCTTGAGAACCGGTATGAAATGTTGCCGGGTGCATCACGCCAGCCAATAATCTCTCAGATCTGCTGCAAACCGTACGTAGCCATCCTCCATCCTTAATCCTCACCCACTGGTTAGAATGTATCATGTAAGAATCTTCAGATAGTCAAAGGAACTCTCATTTGAATGAGTATTTACTGGAATGGTATCAGAGTGCTCGTAAATACCAATCCTAACCTTGAAACGCTTCCAATCTAGCCTCAAGTTGTGGTAGAGCGACATAACCCGGCCAATTGAATGGGATTATTTTTGCACACTAGGTGCCCTAGATTATTCGGCTTTTGGTGTCCGTGCCAAACAAGCATTGAACCGAGGTATATCTCAATATTTTTTTTCCAAGAACCAGTCTCTTCGATGATGAGTCAGTGCGGAAAGCGCTCGAAACCACGACTATGTGCGATGGTACGTATAGTTTTTTTTGAAGCATTGGCAAAGGATCTGTTCAATTAAGATGACACTTGGACTTTAACAAGGCGAGAGGAAAGAATTCGCTGATCTCTTTCTCGGCCAGTGTTAAGATGGTTGCTCGTTGGGCTTGAACGAGTTTATCATCTCTCCGGAAACGAGCTTGGTCAAGGATAACGACTCTGGGCAACATTTCAGAACATAGGTCGAATTAAATGAGTTCCATGTGAACGACTGAAAATCTACGGCAAAAACAACGACATCATTGTTATCCCCATTTTACCTCTAGACAGAGACATTGCCTAAGCAGATTATGGCACTCCACATTCGACGTTCAAATAGAGATCCCTCAAATCAAAAGTAATCTTGGAATAACAAATATAATCCTCAAAACATGTTCCAGTCCGTTAGATACAAAGAGTGTCCGTAAGAATGGCAGGCATCCGGTTCCACTTCAATTCACGTTTCGTAACTATATGGACGGTGTAATCAAATCCAGGATATGCAAACTCGTTCTGCAACTTCGATCATGGAAAAGGGTCTAATGGAAGAGTTGACTCTTGCCTTCAAATATGCAGTCTGCAAGTCTTTCCATATTAACATAACGGATCTAACATTTTTCGTCATATTTCAAAGCCAAAGGAACCTGAGATTCTTAAGTGTTTAGACGCTCAAAGTCAGGTACACAAAATACATGCCGCTACACTGGTTTTGGGGTGAGTTTTCGCTGATTTCCGACCCTGATTGCCAATGGTCAAACGAGATGAAATACTAAATAATGCCTTATTGGGCGATTGATTAGTTCGCTTGTAGCGACCCCAAATACCTCATGCATACACCTGCTTTCAATGGAGAAGAACCAGGAAATGTCAAACCCTCAAGGGATTGTAAACTTCTCAATGCTTGGTGATGGAACTAATCAGGTGATGAACTTGACTTGAACATCAAGTGGCCCATCCATTCACTCGCAATCATCTTTGACAACTCATTTGAGAAACAAACCCAAACGACATCGCAACCCTCGGGGCTCAGTAATTAGTCCAGTCAAGGGTGAACAAGAAAACTCCATTGAAGTGAACGAAGATGTCCAAAACTCAACTCTCAGGGTCATTTGTCCCTGTTTGATAATTGGAGGGGCGCTCCAGTTTCTGTTCAAATATGAATAAGTTTCAAAAGTTCCGAGAACAAAATTAATGACAAGGAATTGCAGCAACTCTTATTTAACTTGAAAGCAATGCAATGTGAACACTTTCATTTACATTCTTCATGCCAATCTCTATCAAATGGTTTTGAAGTCCAAGGTCCTAGTTCTTGTAGGGTTGCTTGAGCTATGACATTCCATACTTTTCTCAAACATTTCGACGAGAAAACAATTGAATTCCT
>NC_081440.1:13166936-13172476 GCF_007210705.1 Tigriopus californicus | reverse complement strand
ATTCACGTTTCGTATATGGACGGTGTAATCAAATCCAGGATATGCAAACTCGTTCTGCAACTTCGATTATCGAAAGGGTCTAATGGAAGAGTTGACTCTTGCCTTCAAATATGCAGTCTGCATGTCTTTCCATATTGACATAACGGATCTAACATTTTTCGTCATATTTCAAAGCCAAAGGAACCTGAGATTCTTAAGTCTTTAGACGCTCAAAGTCAGGTACACAAAATACATGCCCCTACACTGGTTTTGGGGGGAGTTTTCGCTGATTTCCGACCCTGATTGCCAATGGTCAAACAAGATGAAATACTAAATAATGCCTTATTGGGCGATTGATTCTGCTGTACCGTACATCCGCCTGATCAAATTTGAACAAGAGTCAGGCTTGAGCGATCTTATCGGAGCGCTGGAATTTGGTCACTATTTATGATGCGATGAAGGGCTTTGAGGAAATGGTACCTCTACTCTAGCTTGAAATATCACAAAATAATAGGATCCACAGTTGCAAACAAATAGTAAATCAATGAATTTCGATGAATTTGGGACCAAAAACCCAGACCCATCAATCAGATGGAAGGCAATCCCCCATTTAGGGCACCAAATCAGCCTAAGGGTTCTGGATATCAATCATTCATCCAAACTATCTTAACTTGTACCCTCATTTCTTGAGGGCAAGATCACTTTTAGAATAATAAAACACATTTAATTATTTTAGTCTACAGTAGGGTTCCTTCTCCAGCCTTTTTGTTGTTCGTTATCAATCACTTACTCTGTTGGCACAAGAGACCATCGGGGAAGCAAAGGTTACCAGTCTTCTTGACGGGATCGCGACCGCAATCATCAGGGAACGCGTTATCAATGCCTGTAGCCACGGGCTTGATGGTGCCCCCGGTCTCATCAATGTTGCCTTTTGTCGAGCCTCGAAAGCTCGGTTGTCCAAAGTTTCCTCCATGATGATCATTGCCTCCAAACATGGTCATCACGGGGCGGAATACATTTTGAACTCCTCGATTGAAGCCTCGGAAAATGTTTCGGAAGAATTGAGCATCGCTCAATCCACATGAGAGCAAAAGGACAAGAGCAAGGAGCGAGAAGGACCTCATCTTCACTGATTCACTTCCAACGAATGACTGACCCCAAGGAAGGTTGAATGAGCCAACAATGAACACTCGGCCCCCAATAAGCAAGTCAAGATCCCGAGACTGTTACCAATACATGCGCAATCCGTATGTATTACACACAAACGAGAGATACGAAGGAGCCGCCCAGTTGTGGTGACGGTCTTGGTCAAGCGCCAAGACTCCCCCAGACAACACAACTGTTTCCCCGAGGAACGTTCTCACAATCCCTCCAATCCAAAGGGAAGCTAGACCAAGTGAAGCCAATCGCAGATCGGGATCTTTCGACGCGGATTCACGTGGTTGACCAAAGTTTGTCAGATTTCGAGTGCGTACCATCCGCGTGTACTTAGGGGCTGTTGCACCATACGCAACAACTACCGTAGAACCGACCGTACGCCAAGCCCTGCGTCAATCGAAAGCACCATATCTTGAGAACCGGTATGAAATGTTGCCGGGTGCATCACGCCAGCCAATAATCTCTCAGATCTGCTGCAAACCGTACGTAGCCATCCTCCATCCTTAATCCTCACCCACTGGTTAGAATGTATCATGTAAGAATCTTCAGATAGTCAAAGGAACTCTCATTTGAATGAGTATTTACTGGAATGGTATCAGAGTGCTCGTAAATACCAATCCTAACCTTGAAACGCTTCCAATCTAGCCTCAAGTTGTGGTAGAGCGACATAACCCGGCCAATTGAATGGGATTATTTTTGCACACTAGGTGCCCTAGATTATTCGGCTTTTGGTGTCCGTGCCAAACAAGCATTGAACCGAGGTATATCTCAATATTTTTTTTCCAAGAACCAGTCTCTTCGATGATGAGTCAGTGCGGAAAGCGCTCGAAACCACGACTATGTGCGATGGTACGTATAGTTTTTTTTGAAGCATTGGCAAAGGATCTGTTCAATTAAGATGACACTTGGACTTTAACAAGGCGAGAGGAAAGAATTCGCTGATCTCTTTCTCGGCCAGTGTTAAGATGGTTGCTCGTTGGGCTTGAACGAGTTTATCATCTCTCCGGAAACGAGCTTGGTCAAGGATAACGACTCTGGGCAACATTTCAGAACATAGGTCGAATTAAATGAGTTCCATGTGAACGACTGAAAATCTACGGCAAAAACAACGACATCATTGTTATCCCCATTTTACCTCTAGACAGAGACATTGCCTAAGCAGATTATGGCACTCCACATTCGACGTTCAAATAGAGATCCCTCAAATCAAAAGTAATCTTGGAATAACAAATATAATCCTCAAAACATGTTCCAGTCCGTTAGATACAAAGAGTGTCCGTAAGAATGGCAGGCATCCGGTTCCACTTCAATTCACGTTTCGTAACTATATGGACGGTGTAATCAAATCCAGGATATGCAAACTCGTTCTGCAACTTCGATCATGGAAAAGGGTCTAATGGAAGAGTTGACTCTTGCCTTCAAATATGCAGTCTGCATGTCTTTCCATATTGACATAACGGATCTAACATTTTTCGTCATATTTCAAAGCCAAAGGAACCTGAGATTCTTAAGTCTTTAGACGCTCAAAGTCAGGTACACAAAATACATGCCCCTACACTGGTTTTGGGGGGAGTTTTCGCTGATTTCCGACCCTGATTGCCAATGGTCAAACAAGATGAAATACTAAATAATGCCTTATTGGGCGATTGATTAGTTCGCTTGTAGCGACCCCAAATACCTCATGCATACACCTGCTTTCAATGGAGAAGAACCAGGAAATGTCAAACCCTCAAGGGATTGTAAACTTCTCAATGCTTGGTGATGGAACTAATCAGGTGATGAACTTGACTTGAACATCAAGTGGCCCATCCATTCACTCGCAATCATCTTTGACAACTCATTTGAGAAACAAACCCAAACGACATCGCAACCCTCGGGGCTCAGTAATTAGTCCAGTCAAGGGTGAACAAGAAAACTCCATTGAAGTGAACGAAGATGTCCAAAACTCAACTCTCAGGGTCATTTGTCCCTGTTTGATAATTGGAGGGGCGCTCCAGTTTCTGTTCAAATATGAATAAGTTTCAAAAGTTCCGAGAACAAAATTAATGACAAGGAATTGCAGCAACTCTTATTTAACTTGAAAGCAATGCAATGTGAACACTTTCATTTACATTCTTCATGCCAATCTCTATCAAATGGTTTTGAAGTCCAAGGTCCTAGTTCTTGTAGGGTTGCTTGAGCTGTGACATTCCATACTTTTCTCAAACATTTCGACAAGAAAACAATTGAATTCCTCTGACAGAGACCCCCCCCCCTCCGCCAATCCTTCACTTCTTTGGTCTATCTCTTCAAATCAAGCATAGAAAACCGCCATTTGCCGGCTACTTTGAGATGACCATATTTGAGCAAACAAGGCACTCGACCCAAATGCGCGTCTAAGAGAAATGATGCAATCTCATGCAGAAAGAAACATTCCCGCCCACTGGGCAAGTTCCGAGAAAAGATGTGTCTATTATCCTATGTTTTTTGACCTTGAGCTAGAGAGGAGGGGCCTTGAGTTGTATCCTGCTCAGTGATATGTGTCATCAACCCTGGTTCAGTTTTTAGTCGAGAGCCTCTCGCCTTCGATGGTGGCAACGTGATGTACGAGAACGGTTAGACGGCCATTAAAAAACAACATCCGAAACCAACCCTGACGACGTTGATGTGACTAAATGGGATGCCAAAAGATGCTGATGATAATGAGGGGGATTTATAAAGCAGTAGTCATTTACTTCCAGATATAAGTCAAGTCGTAATCAAGAAAAAGCTGCTCTGAGGATCAAGGTGGTCAAAATACAAACCAATATTACACGTAAATTGGAAATGCTAACCGGTTAAATGCTTGTCGCATTTAAAAATCGATGATCAAATGAAAAAAGATATTTTCAAAAGTCATTGAACAAGATGTTGACTCTCAAAGGTATTCAAGCTAAAGACTCACTTCGTTTGCACAATAATCCATCGGGAAAGCACAGTTTACCCGTGCCATCTTCGGGATTGCGACCGCAATCTGCCGGATAAGGCTCGTCGTAGCCAGTAGCCACGGGTTGTTGTGTCCCGTCGTCAAAATACGGTCCTCTTTGGCTTTCAGACTGGCCCCTGAATAACCCGCCAAGGCCAGGTTCAGGACCATGAAATATGTTAGAGAACAAGTTCATAAAGGCACTCAGCAGCTGACTTCGACAGCTGACACAAAACAATAATAAAACAAAGAAAGTAGCACCAGATTGAAACTTCATATTGACTTCCAGATTTGATCGAGTCTTTCTACCGACTGAGGAAACGTGTGGAAGTTCTGTAGATTTCACAAGCTAGAGGGTGTCTCAAGATGAGCATGATCAAGCCGGGCCAAACTCCGTACTGAATGTCATGGAATGAACCACCCTGTTAAATTTTGGACGATGATCTTGAGAAACTTGTGGGACTTGTGGTCCTCTTTCTTCCTCCTCCAACGGCATTTGCTCATCTACCTACGTATTTCTGGAGTTAAAACACGAAGTTATCGGTCGTGGGCGTCGAGAAGGTGGAAAGCCAAGGACACTACGTCCAATTTTAGAGCCTTCCCAACTCAAACCGACTTTCCTCCGTGTTTGAATTATGATTCACGATGAAGTGCTCTAAGAAGATGGATGGGCAACATTGCTCAAAGCCTGATATTGGTACTACAAAACGAATCCAGGGTCTAATCAAAGCATGCGTCAGTACGAATGTTTGACCCAAACGGTACTTTCCACGTGGCCCTAAAGGCAATCATTCCGATGGTTAAAAGTGAACCAGTAGCTTCGGGTAATAGTCTGACACTCGCCTAGTGTCCGTTCTTTCTTGACGAGATCCCGCTAGCGTTTTTATGCCCCAACCAGAGCCCTCCTCCTGATGACGGAGACATGCAAATGAAAAATGGCGTCAAATCTCGGCTGTTTCGTTCACCTGAGGCGTCCAAGTTGCCTACAGTTCTCTCTTTCTCAATGGCATCTACATCAGCCCAGGAGTACGCAGAACAGCGCCCACAATGAAGAGGTTTGTTGTGCCGGATCCGGACTCAAGTTTGACTGGGTCCGAAACGACACAATTCACGGGAATTTGGGTCGAAGTTAAAGCAGGAAGCAGAACTGGTTGGTGGGGATTTTACTCGGGCTCAGATGCTTTGCATAAGACACAGCGGGATCAGAGGTAGTTTGAATTCAGAACACGATAACGAGAGATAACTTCAACAACATCCTTTGGGTTGGACTTGCGTTTTCAACTGGTGTCTGGATGTATTGGACTCAGTTATGGTATACAATGTATGATACAAGTCCTAATGTTGAGACCTTTTAAAGTTTGAACTTTTCAATCAACAAGCACTTTCAGTGGTGGGCATTGAGCGGGGTTTTTGAGACTATTATTCTGATGTGGAAACCTAATCCTGAAGCTAATGGTGT
>NC_081440.1:13157292-13166300 GCF_007210705.1 Tigriopus californicus | reverse complement strand
GTGGCGTTTCCTTGCTTTAGTGTCCTTGTATTAACACACAGACCAAAGAATCAGAAAAAATGCGGCAAATGACAAGAGGCATTGATTTCAGAACTAGCATGTAGCCGGGGTTTTGTTGATATTGATTTATCTGCCTTGCCGTGTCGTATCTGAAGTCGCCTAGCAATTGTCACCTATCGAATCTTATCTCTAGTACATTTAGCGATCAATTGTCCTGACTTTTTAAGTCCTAGTACACTCGAACTTCGATTTAACGAATCTCAATTTAACGATATTTTTGCTGCTTTCCAAATTTTATATTTACTTCATAGCAAGTCTCAATTTAAAGATATGTCCTCCGCTGACGGGCAATACCGTTAAATCGAAGTTCGACTGTACGTTTATAACATACCTCATTTGACCTAGTGACTGCTACTGACGAGCGTAAAACCAAGATACAGTTGAAGAGGTTGCGTGAATCAATGAAAGTATAACTCCGTGAAATTGATTTGCCCTCTTCTATTATCAAAAACTCATTTTTAAGGTGCTAGCTTAGAATGCTGTTTGGTAACTTTCAAAAATGCTCTGATGTACTCAAAAAGTACCATGTCACTTGAAACAAATTTAATGACACATTAGACAAATCTATCGAAGTTAAATTGGATTGGATGGGTTGGCGCAGTTGAATAACACGTCTTATTCAAGTTAGCCATGCACAGTTTCATGGGTTCGTTCCCGGGTCTCGCCTAACAAATATTTCGGGTGGACACAACGCCTCGAATGGCGCCCACTGTTGGAACCAAGTTCCCAGCTCAGCAATTTTTAGCTAATTGTCCTATAATGTCACATGGGACGTATTCTCGCAATAAACATTATTAAAAAATAAAAATATCCTCAATGCGCCTAGTTGGTCATTTTGGTTCAATGTTATAAAATGAATGCTATTTAAGAGAAGCACTCCAGATCAAGTGTGCAAGAAGTTCTCAATCACATGGAGTTTTGGTGATTTAATATGTGTTTTTTTAGCTAGCATAGAATCCAAAAATAAACGGAAGTAATTCATGACGTACAACCAAAATGAAGTAGACAAGCCAATTTACACCGACAATCGCCTGAAGCCCATTTTATCAGTAAGCTCCGTTAAAGACCTTGGAATAATAGTTNGGTTTCCCAAAGCAATTGTCTGAAACTTTCGGAAAAGTCAAATTTGCGTAATAACAAACACTTCGCCGCAACATGTCGCCGAACAGGTTGCGTCAAATCTTTGTCACGCGGATCTTGGCTGGGGAGAGCCAGGCGGCCATTGCTAGGGACATGGGCGTCCACAAGAACTCCGTCTACAAGGCCTGGAAGGCTTACCAGGCCTGTGGGACCACTGACTACGCTCCCGAGCCTGGCAGGCCCAAGGGCAAGGACCGGGTGGAGAAGAAGGATGAGATCTTGAAATTTTCCGATTTTTCGCGAATCTGTGATAATACGTCACACAACAATAAAAAGTAGTGCAAATTATAAATCAAACCACGCTCTACAATTTTTATTTTATTTAAAATTCTTCTCCGACCTTGCGTTCAGCTTGTGCAGCTCCGTCTTCAGTAGCACCAGTAGCTAGAGCATGGTCTACGACAGGGCCAACGTGTACTCCGTCTCGTTGGTCGTACCGCGCTGTAACTTCGCACACTTGTAGATGTAAGTGTTAGCTACTCATAAACCAAAAATGAAATGAATCCGTTCAACACAAATGGCAAGACGATTTTTTTAGTATTGCCGGCAAGAGCATCACACCTATATGCGCCGCACCCGGTATATATAAAAAAAAAAAATTGGTACAAAAAATAAAGAATGTATGTAATATGTTTTTGTATATGTAGTATGTATTTTAATGTATGTAAGTAGACGCTTTATATTTGATTATAGATGTTCTCTTCTAAGTGAAACTAACACGACTACTGTAATGTGTTTGATATTCAATACTTTTTGTCATTGAGTTTACTTGAAGTGGCAAGTTATACTTTTTTGAGCGACACCCAACGTTTTTAATAAAACAAGATGTTCCTCTCGATCTGTTATTGTCAAAAACCATCTTGAAAACTTTCGAGAGCATACTTGAAAGTTACCAAGCGGCATGTTAGTGTTGTGTTTTGTTTTCAATGAATACTCAGCCCTGAACGACTTGCGTTATGTGTTTGTTCAACTTTTTGAATGGGGCACTGGAAGATCAAAAAAGTTCCTATATTATACAACTTTGCTTATACAGTCTTAAAATTTCTTCCAAGGAAGGACCCATTACAATGACAAACAGCAAAAATAGGTTATAATCAATTTTGGTTCGTTATAAAACGAGGTCAAAAGATTAACTAAAATGTTAAAAGTTAAAAAGATGACTTTTCAAAGTACTAGAAAAGATTAGATGTTATGCATTACAGATGGAGGAAATATGCAAGAATTTTTCCCAAAGTACGCAGATAGAATACGTAAAATTTCTTTATTTATGCGCCAAAATTGCAAAAATATGCATTTCAATTTGCAGATATTTGCCGTTTTCTTTTTGATATTCCCAATCAACTCTTTTAATAGTTGTTCAACATAAAAAGTAGATCTCTTCAAAGAATACGTCAGAATAAGGAATTGTTGTGACTGGTTTCAGTTGTTCCATTATTTTTCAACCGCCAACGTTAAAAAGAGTGTCATATGGCCTGTTTGAGCAGTTTTAGGCGGCTGGGACTAATTTGGGCCGTAAGGTATTTTTTGCTCTTTTAAGACTATCATCAAAACTTGGCACACATTTGATTGAAGAAATGATTACCCACCAGTCTGCATTTCAATTTTGTTTCAAAACATTTTCAAAAAAATGCATCTAAAATGACCACATAAGGATGTTTTTGACCCAAAGTTGTAAAAAGTTCAGAGCACTTTCAAGATTTTGGTGTTCCAATCATAGAAACCGCAAGAATCTGTAATTTTTTAGCACTACCTACAAAAGCCTAAAACCTGTGGTTGGAGGGTTATCCTCGACCAGCCAACAAAGTAGGTTATTACAGAATCCATTTTCAAATTCAAATGGACAGTGTCGCAGTTTGTATCATATTGGTTCTACGTCTGTGGGAGTGTTTAAAATCGAAAAGTTTCCATAAGAGAAAAGTCGGGGAGGAGAATGGAGCTAGGGATCTCTCTTTCTCTCTGTCATGTTAGAAATTGCACTAACCCCAGTTCCCGAAGTCGCCTCTTTAAAATGTGAATATGAGGCGCCAGGCTTCGAACTCATTTCATATGAGGAGAAAAGTATTGCCTTGTCAACGACGCCTTTCAGACCACTCAGCTATACTACCTTCACTACCACCTCTAAACGTACTGATACTGACTTGGAAAACTAGGGGGATATTGGGGGCAAAATATATGGCAAAATTTAACCTTAACGGATTTTGACACGGCAAATGGGACACTGAAGGGAAAAAAGAAAATCTTGTCACCACCACTTTTTTAGATCACTTGATCTTTTGGTGCATGATAGTTTTTTTCTAAGGAATTGAATTACAGGTCGGGTCATTCATCCAAGAAAGGAATGATTGATTATCTATCATGGTATTGTTATTAGATGGCACATTTTTACTTATTCATGCTTTTAGACAGAAGTAGTTGTTTATGGACTATTTTTTGCTGAGCTTGAATGCTCGATCTTTACAACTCGGTTTTGGAAACCTTCAAAAATTGTGTTTAATAATGTGACTTTTACTTTTTTATACTTTTTCTGTTTTGAAAGGTACGCCATTGATTTCCCAAGAGTGTGAAGGGACACTTTTTTGTTTGATTTTATAGTTCTGTCACCCAAAAGATTCAAAATAAACGAAAGCAATCGCTATACGGGAAAATATGCAGTCTGGCCAATCATTGCATAAAATGTGCAAAATATGCGGTTGGAATTTTCACCCATCTCTAAACTAAGCATGGTATGAACAAATCATCAAGGCCAATTGAGATTGATAGATACATAACAGGCACCTATTTTACTTCAAGATTGTAAGATGATGCTCCAGTAAAAGCATGCAGCGCCATCCAACTCGTTGTGGATCTGGTATGTCTTTACAATTGAGATGTAAACGAAATTTCATTTTTTTTCTTTTCCAATAGAAAATTCAAAAAAGAAAATGAGCGAAGTGGCTTACTTTTTGCTAGGTGGCCTATTCTAATGTGCAGTTAAGTATTAACATTGTTTTTCGCGTTTATTTTAAGTTATGTTTATCTATTCCCTTATTTTTCATGAATAACTCTTTCCTCGTCCACAGGCTTTGAATTTCGTGTTTACTTTTATTTTTTGGATAAGCATAGCTTTCACTACGTACAATGTCAAGTATTTCGGTACTGTAATACAGAGATTTTCTCCGAAAGTACGTTTTTGGGATCGAACAGGAGGCAAGGCAGGAATGTCGTGCCTTGAAAATTGTACCATATGGCACGATTGCCCATGAATTCATCGTGTTTTCCCATCAAAAGTGTTGTTGAAATGGGCCGACTGATTTGCTCATCCGGTGGAACATGTGGCATAGAACCGTCGTCTTGCTCGAGTAAAGCCAATTATTCATCTGTCCTGGTTTGTAACGAACTCAAGCACAGTACTCGAGAGAATGAACGAACGATCCAAGTAATTCCGAGACAAGCACGAATTGAACCCCACCTTGTATCTTTAAGGTCTACTTGTTTACCTTATGGTTTGAACCTCCTCCGACCTTGGACCAACCAGTCGTAGGTCTAGAGGACATCACACCGACTTTGGGGCAAAATCTCATAACAGACTTTTCAATAGATCAGTCAAATATTCGCATGTCCTAAGTCAAGTCATCAATCACTACGACACATGATTCCACACAAGAGTTCTCGAGGCGAGACTCGGGACAGGACGTTTTCAAGAAATTTATTTGCAATTTTGCACCTTTGGTAGACTCTGGACAAAAACAGTGACGCCTTCTGTAAGGTCACGTGGGTTCTTTAACACTGACGTTGACACTTGACACCTTGGGCATTGATAAAACCGGAAGATCCCGCGTGCGGCCCAACAAAAAATACTAATGATTGATTGCCAATATTTTGACTATTAATCAAATCAATTACCACACGGTGTGGTTCGTTGGAAGTGCCTTACTGCATGTTTCCACCAAGTGGGAAGTCTTCAATGTGGTGAATGAATAGGTGGGTTCCGGTGTTGGAAATGATGAGCCACTCTTCTGCAACCTTTCAACCCCTGATGAGAGGCTGAGATCAAAAAGGATCTCCCCTTGCACTCCCGCCTCCGTTCTTGTGTCAAGTTTAAAGATTTATCTCATGGCACACTCAAGCTGATCATCATCTAACATGGATTTTTCATCGCTTTTGTTTTCAGTCCCAAGGACATGTGAGAGCAAGTCAGGGACACTTTGTTGATCGCTCGCTTTCGTCAGCTGATTTCCGATTGAGAGAATAGGAAAGAGGATATCGTTTCCATTAAATTCAATTCGGCATAATCTAACTTGGTCTTCTAGCCTTGAATCAGGCTTGGTATCACGACGACATGAGAAAATGAAGATGACACGGCACTGATCACTTTTAGATCATGGACTCCCAAAACCCAAGATTTGGCAGTCTCATTGAGCGCCAAATCATTGCCAAATTTCTTTGTGACGTACTTGATGGCAACATTGATAAATCATGTGGATTTTTCTCTGGAAAATGGATTAATTTCCGTGATGATCCTGATGTTTAACGAAATGACTCGCTTTGATCGTGACATAATCGTGTCAGGACATGCTCTTCACCAACTCATTAGTGATGATGCAACCTCCCAAGATACGCCCCACACAATTGGTGCTAGTATAAAGCGTTGCTCTAGATTTCAATAGGAGGGTTGGATCAAACCCGACAGGAAGCTCATTACAAGTTCTAGTTCATTTAATGGTACAAGGTCGAGGTCTGAGAATGTGGAAGGAGAAAACAAAGCGATTTTTACGAGGAAGTGCTTGAAACAAACCTTGTTTCTTCGGCAATTCGTTCTGCATCCTTTTAATTTTGGATATGCCTAATATGCAGCAAAGACAATTAAACACTTCCCATGTGCTTGGAAGGGATTCAAGGTAACCTCACTTGCATAACTTGTTCAACCTTGTCCACTTTACGATAAATAAGAAGCAAGAACCCCCGAAATCAACTGGATAGCTTCGACTGGACTTTCCTCTATTCTCGCCTGTTTGTCCGGCTTGTCTCCTTTTTTCTGGCGCGAATTCCTTCAAGGACGCGGGAAATTCGAAATCCAGTAACCGCCCTTCTTCAAGTTCACGAGTGAGAGGCAAACAAGAACTCAATTCATTCCCATACCAGGCCAGGGGAGAATGTTTTTGGGGACAAACAAAAACCAATTTGTGTGTTTGTTGCGGACTCAAGTTCGAATTGACAAGCTATGGCTTGCCTTTGCCAACGTAGGCGTTCATGCGTCAATGCGTATTGAGATAATGACTAATGTAAATATTTGAACGCCAAGTCACTCACCTCACGAAGCGGGAGTGCAGGCGCTATCGTTGACGCTTCTTCTTCACCTTTTGGTGTCCATTGAACGGATGTGTTTACTTGGCTATTTTTGCCCACGTCCGACCAATAGAGATGATGACGATAATGGTTTGACTCGGGGTCTGAAGCCCACACAAGCACGCAATAACGAGGCAACACCGATTTGTCTGGTCGATCATCCAAGTCCATAGATGATTCGATTATCCCATTCTTTTGCTCCAAGTTTTTATTTGAAAACAGCTGGACGGAAGAGGCATCATTTGCATTTAGATTTGTTGATTATCTATCTACCATGAACGTTGAACAATGCATTAGAAGGACAGCCGACAACATCAACATGAAATGACAGCAGGTGATAGTCACATCCGTAAAACTGCATGAGGGGGAGAGGAGATGTGCTAGGGCACGAACTTTTGAATGCTTCCGAAAATAAACACCCTTCATTGATTCTTGACAACGGATGTTGCGTTGCTTGCAGTCAAGTAAGTTCATTGCTACGATTGTTTTGAAAAAATATCATAATAATATCATTGTGTTCCTTTTACTTCAGGCAACTTACCTTTCATGAATATTAACATTATGAAGCCCGTGAAATGTTCGCCTTAAGCTTGAACTTTAAGTGCGTTAATTATGTTTGTGAAAGGGACTTTGCATAATGCTCATGGGTCGAATTTCATTGCTTATTAATGATGATGTTCCGTATATCAATACGAAATAGAATCATCTTCCTTGAGAAGTTTTCAAATTTGCCGCAGGGTTTCACGTCATTTGATTGCCTTGGTTGGAGTAAAACCGCTTGAAAGGATCTGGTATCATGTGTTTTAAACTTGACGAGTCTGCTTTATTACATGCAGTTCATGTCCTGGGATAGAAAACAATGTCTGTCGCCCAACCCAAGAGTCATGGATTATTTAACCAAAAAAGATGAAAGTAGAGAGAGATTGAGAGCAGGAAGGAATCATCTTCCACAGTAGGAATGACGATGACGGAAATTCAACCAGGATAGACGAATGATGCATGAAATCCGGATTAAATCGATCGTGATTGTAGATAATTCCTAGTAGAAAGTATTAATGATTTTAAATGTCCCTACTCTCCCCCTAGGTACTTTCGCTTTACCTTCACTTCAAGATCCTGGTCAGCAATACGAATGCAGTCTTTCAATGGGAAGGATTAAGGTGATGTCGTTAAGGATTAGCACCGTTACCTCCATTTATCGTTCTAACGATCACAGCCAAGCATTTTAAGTTGCTGAATGGAGTTCTCATACAACGGGCAATTTATCTGACGAAAACCGTGGATGTGTCTTCATCTTTTTCTTTGTAACAAAGAGCAATCAGACACAGTGAACTGGGCGAGGGCGATTCTCAATTGAAGATGATCTTTGTGCTAAATTATGACGAAGACGCTTGACTTCGTACTTCCTTAACGTGATTTGCTTGTCTGGTTGAAATCACGAACAAAGAGATGCGACAAATATCCTGATCTGTCAACACATAACCATTATCTAGTGACTCCGTGACTTGAGCCATTAAAGGTTGAGACTGAAAGTGTTTCAAAGTCACAAGTTCTGCCGAATGTTTGTTTCAGATAAGTTGCAGCACTTGTTTTCAAACCCTCTTATCATACAGTTAATTGAATCAAATAGGTTAATATTGATGATATTCTTGATGCTTACTTCTCTGGCATAGGATGCCATCCGGGAAACAAAGTTTGCCAGTGCCTTTATCCGGATCCCGACCACAATCTGTGGGGAATAGCTCATCCCGTCCTGACGCAACGGGTCGTTGGGTCCCATCATCATGAAAACGAGGCCTTCTTCGGAAGAAATTACCCATTCCACCAAAGAAATTCTGGACCGGTCGAAACAGGTTGGCTAAGGCGCGAAAGAACTGAGCATTGGCCAATGTAAGGCCAATGACCAATATGAGCACTATCGAAAACACCCTCATAACGAAACGCAATCACAGATCCTTTCCCTTTCCGCGATGAGGGATGTGACTTGAGCGAAAACCAAGTGGCGACTGATGACTTTCGCGCCACGCTTTGCGCAAAGAAGAATGCGAAGACGAGTGACGGGAGGGCCAAAAGCGAATATGGCACTTCCAAGGAAGTTGTACGAGGAATGTACCTGGTATGCAGGTGAACGAATAAAGGAATTTGAAGATGAGCCTCGCCAAGAACCAACGCCTCAAGAGTTGTCGCGTAGTAAATGGGCTTTTAATGTCATACCAGAGGGGATATGCGAATGAAGGCAAGGAGTGTAGCAGACGCAAGTACTACGCGAATCGAGTCAGCATGACAAGCCCAAAAGATACCCATTGAATTTGAGGACAAACAACGATTCACGAGTGGCGAGCTATTGAGTAGTGACGCTATCTCATAAATTTGGCCTCTGAGCCCGGAAACGTTTGTACCAAAACGATCCGTCTTTTTTGGTGTTTTGGTATTTGTTTCAGCCAGTCAAAAAGATCTCAGAATAATGAAATAACGTCTGATGT